>NW_021680475.1:306729-456046 GCF_001412515.2 Diachasma alloeum
GGGGGGGGGGGGGGGGGGGGGAGAAGGGAGAACAATAACCAGAGGACAGACCTTACTGCCCGTTATGGCTCATCAAGTTCTGACGAGCCACTCATTATGGAGATATTTGCACAGTTGCTTAATTAAAATTCATGAAACAGTGTGAATGCTAATATGAAACGCCTAGATTTCATTCAGAACACACGGGAGAAAGCAGACAATTGTGAAAGCCACGGGACTGTGGAAAAGGCATCTCAGTAATACACAATTACGGTGAAATCCTGGGGTTTCAGATTGGATCAGCGCATTCCAATGCATATAGTTTAAAATGGTTTTCCAGGATGAATAAATGGTTGAATATGTATGGCAATTGGACAGCTGTATTTTCCGAATCCCTATTTATGCTGACTGATAGGTAGAATTCAGTTCTTGCTAATGGTAGTGGGGGAAAGTGCCGTAGAGTACTTTTTCATGTAAATTTGTAATCTGCGCATGTCCGAGAAGGGGCTGGTGAATTCCCATTGGCTCCCCACTATGGTTCTCTGGCTGCAGTGTGGTATGTTCTTGAAAATTGAATTCGCGCTATGTGCAGCGTATCTCCATCTTTCTCATGATCCCCCCCCCCTCCTCCCACCCGCCGGCCTTCGAACTGCCGTTGTATTGTTGTAGTTGTTGAGAAACAATTCACAGGGAGGTCTGGGCAAGGGCGAAATACTAGCAACCAGTGCATAGTGTGTGCACACATTTCATGTATAAGTAACTATAAACTAGTTTGATGCCTAGTGAGGGCATCATCAGAAGCAAACAGCTGCGAGAGAGAAATATTTTCAGGTATATAGTGGGGGGGAAGTACCATGCAGTAGTGGGGATGAAGTCAGGCTCTCACTCTTGCACACTGAAGGCTACCGGGAATATACGGTTTAGCCTGGTGTTGGTCGGCGCACGCCACTAGCCGCGTCCTTAGAACATAACAGAACCTATCTGAAAGCGCTGAGAACCCCCCCGGAGGTTCTGTAACACAATTGTCGTTTTTACGGAGCGGGATAAAG
Organism: Diachasma alloeum; assembly: GCF_001412515.2. Classification (NCBI taxonomy): domain Eukaryota; kingdom Metazoa; phylum Arthropoda; class Insecta; order Hymenoptera; family Braconidae; genus Diachasma; species Diachasma alloeum. The sequence goes on from NW_021680475.1 coordinate 307,758, forward strand.
AGAAAAAAAGAGGAAAACATTGGACTCCCACGTTATTTTTAATTCTACGCGCGCAAATTTTCACACCACAACCGCCATATTGATAACTGTCATCCCCGCGTTAAATCAACTATTGAGATGTTAAAAATTGGTACGATTTGTTGAACATTAGTTGTTGAAGATTTACCTCTGAATGCATCGGAGATTGATACATGGAGGACTTTTGATGCTCATTTACGATGTGAATTGCAACTATGCCAGTGATTTGATGTTGTCATCGTAGTTTCATTTACACTTCAAAGAGTTGAATTTATTTAATGATTCATCAGTCGCAAGTGCTCTCATGTGTATCTTCGGAGCGGTTTCTTTCAGCAGTTACAATTTACAAGTTATTTTATTAGAATTTCATACGTCACGAATAATTCACGGGGATTGTAATCTTGGCTGTAAATTGTTACGGCAATAAGTTGCACCATAACAGCACTAAATAAGGCCTCCAAGTAGTTTTCTTCAATACTGTTGACAATGAATGTGAGTACTCAAACTAATAATCGTAGATAAGTCTTATCAAACTGCAAAATTATGGCAGTTAACAGCACAGTTTGTCACTTTCGAGGAGAAAATGATTTTTTTTTCCCACTCGTTATACCACAGGTTGGAAATGAACAGTCCACTGGAGCACGATTTTGTTGATGGCTTTGGTTTCACGAGTAACAGTAATATCCCAGAGGAAGACACAGACACTGGATTACAAATACTTGGTACGTCATTTATTTCAATAGTGCTATCAACAACATTGACAATAGCTAATTAATATGAGTGAGGACACATGATCCACGGAAAATAGCGGCGCAAAAAAAAAGAAAAGTGTCAAATGAAAAATCACGAAAATAGGATAATTCAGAAATGAGTGTAAATGCCCACATTCACCGCAACACAGTGTTATTTTCATTCTTAAAAACTAGAAAATAATGTCACAAATTCAACAATTGTCAATAAAGGGAAATTCTCACTAATTACCTCGTGTTCATATCGCGTATTCCCTCCTAATCTATGTGAAACACGGTATCTCTTGACGCATAACCTCAAAAAACTCGCTGGACGCCACCCATTGCCCCGCAGTTGTCCCTATCACCCCAATAGTGCACATGAAATATTGGTGACAAATTATTAACACGTGAGTGGTCAATTTTCCTTGTAAAAGAAAATAGCAGGGCTGCACGTGAACAGAGTCATTAACCGTGAAAATGTAATTGTGGCGGGAATTTTCGTGTGATATATCTAGACTAACTGCCTTCATTCGTGTTGTTAGTATCGATTGAATACTAATTCGCATATTGGCCATTAAAAACACAGTAATATCACTATTATTGAGTCATTATTGGAGAAAACTTACCCGGGGCCACTTGAATTTCCGAATTTTTCTCCTAAATATTTTCAATTTCACGTTTAACTGAGGAGTTGCCACGATAATCAAGCTGGGATTGAACGATATGTAAGAGACTTGATCGACTGGTGGTGCAACGAATAATATTCGAGTTACAGAGTTGAGTATTACCTCAAGTAGCTTGGGTAGGTGCACCACAACGCGAGATAACGAGTGAGCATCCACTTGTTTGTTGTGTTTACACAAGTGTAAATAATATATTTCTAAACATAGCTCTAATCCTGACCGTGTGCTCATAAATTATTATCACTTGGTGGCTGTTTAGCACCACAATACGATATATCAGCCCATCGTCAGCCGTACTCTCATATTTTTCAATGCACATCGATATGAATGTGTTGATTTTTCGTATTCTAATGTGCGAATGATTTTGGAATTGTCGGGTTGATATTTTTGCCTCTCAATTTCAGATAACGAGATTGATATCGTTAAAGCTCTTGAGTGTGCACCTGAGGAATTGCCGCAGTGTGAAATTTGTGCGCAAAAATTTTTGAGCAAAAAAGAATTGAGGTCTCATATTACTATTCACCTTGGCCAGCCTAGAATCATCCTGAAGAGGTGCAGCAGCCAGCACAAGAACAGGAAGAGGGAGAAGGATATTTACTCGTTGAATCAGGATCAGAAGGGCTCGCTGAAGTTGACTCTGAAGAAGCAGAAGCACAGTGACTTCACTGTGATTAACAGGGATTTGGATTTAACGACGGATATATCAGAGACGGAGGTGGCTGACACGGAGGGTAATGAGCAAACGGTTGAAGAAGAGACTGAAGAGGAATCGACCAGTGATAGGGATGATAATGCCATGCTGAGGGATGGGAATGAGGATAATGATGATGATAAGTCATCGGACGATAATGATAGACCATCTGCTGAGGTTAATGAAGGTGACTCTGGTGTAGGTAGCGATATGGCTAATCCGTCTGAGAAGGAAGATCAGAATGTTGATGATTTAGCTGGTGAGCAGGAGGAGAATGATGAGCCGGACAAAATTGAGGAGAGCGAGGATCCCGAAGAGTCTGATGCTTTGGAGGCAACGTGCAGGGAGACTATTGAGAATTTGAAAAAGTTGGGCGAACAGTCGAGGTATTTACGATTGATATTAATCTGTATTTTGTTGATAAACTTTTATTCTGTTTCACTATGATGAGAGAAAGAATTAGTTCTGCTGAAAAAGGATGTGTTCCACGTGAGAATATTTGAGAGAGTGGAACAGATTTACTTCAGGGAAATTAACAAATCTAAGGGAAAGAAATTAAAAATGTCATAAAATTTAGAAATCCCAAAGAAAAATTGTTTCCCTGAAAATTATTTTGTTTTGTCAATAACACAGTTTTCAGTGAGAAAATTCAAGTTTTCTCTTGAAATTATCATTAATTCTATGGAAATTATAAGTTTTTACCAGGAAAGAATCTACTCAATAACATTCGCCTAAGGATGTACTTTGGCTATTTTTTCTCCACTAAAATGCGTTTCTACTTTTGTAGTTGAACCCCAGAGCTTTCATTTGAATCCCATTTGACCCTAAGTTTCCAGACATTTTACAATTTTATTATTATCTAAACTTGGGTCTGAATTTAAATCTCGATATTCAATCTTTAGAAAACATTTTTTAAATCTGATAAAAAAATAGAGAGTTTACTTTTGGAAAAAGATTGCTGAAATGATTTAAAAATCGCAATTTTTGAAAATAACAAACATTTTCTATAAATAATTTATAAACAATACCAAATTTATTCATATCCAGAATTTTACCAGAAATTGATTGCATCCCTAAAACAAGCAGGGGACAGCGAGCATATGACAGCGCGTCATATGACAGTGAGCATATCACTTTGTGATGTCTTATTTTTTTTTCGCTATCAAAACGTTGATGACGGGCTTCCGCATGGCCTGAAATATTACAAAAGTTTATAGCTTTACAACACTAACTAGCAGCAAAAATTTCAGATGTTTACTGCCACCTCCATGGGTGCTATAAAAATTCCAATTTTTCCAATACTTCGCATGAACGGGTATACATATTTTCTATCTAAATTTCAAGTTGATATATCCATTTTTGCATAAGCTCGAGTGATCAGAATTTTTTTTCTTAAAAAAAAAATGAAAATCGGAAATATCTCGAAAACTTTGAATGAACGGGTATGTTTTGATTGATTTAGATAGAAGGCATCGAAACGAATATATTGCATATAAAAGATTTTTCGAAAAAGTCGAATATCTTCGAAACTACTGATGCGATTGAACTCATCTTCCATACGAACCGTTGTTATCGCGAAAGGAAAATTCTGTCCAAATTTGAAGTTGATATTTCGATTTTTGCACGAACGAGAGTGATTACAAAGTTTTTTATGAAAAAAATACTCAACCGATTAAGCCCTTAAGAACCCATCAAACAGCCAAAACTGAACCATTCGTAAGCCTGCGTCAATTTCAGTAGCGAAGTGGTAAAACGGTTCAAGTCGATTTTGACTATTGACTATTCACCAGTTTTCAATGAATATTTTGAAATCGAAGGGAGATAGCAAAATTTTTGTCATCACCTTTTTTGTAGCCTTCAGTTCGCTCTACAGAAAAGGTTATACCAACAATTTCATTATCTCCCTTAGTTATTCGGAGATATTCCTCGAAAACTCAGCTAAAGGTTATTTCGACTCAAATCGTTTTACCGCTCTGCTAGTGAATTTATCAATGGCGAAAGAGGATTGTTTACATGTTCACTCTAAAATGGAAGATCTCGCTTTCCAAATGATAAATAAAACAAACTGTTTTTCAAATAAATAATAAAGAAATAATATCTCCCTCTGATCAATACACGATAACTTCAGTTCTAGGTCCGTGAGGAATGACATGTCGCCTAGGGATCCAAACCTCGAGCCCCCCAGTTCTCCAGTCCTCCCCGAGGGCTCCCCAAGTAGCGAAGCAATTCCCGAGACAACCCAAGAGAAAGATGCATCCAATTTCGCCTGGATATCCAACAAAGACGACGAAGACCTGACCAAGAATTCTGATCGATCACCACTGGACCTGCCGGACCCATCAGCCCCAGACAGTGCAACATCCCTCCTCCAGAATTTCCTCCTGGAGCACCACCGAAAAAATCAAACCACCAACGAAGTGATAACACTCCCAGTGGAGACTGAGTACGTCTCATTAGAGAGATTAGCCGAGACAGTGAACACTTGCAGAATATGTAATGAGAAATTTCGAGACATCACGCTCCTGGATGAGCACAGAGCCAAAGCTGGTCATTATCAGTGCAATATTCCCGATTGTTTGAGTTCAGCCTTCAAGACCCGATCGGATTTAACAACTCACAAGGTTCAGGCCCACGGGGCCCCCTTATCCCCAAGTATAAGTATGACTAACATCACGAGATCGTCCCCTCAGTTGAGTGAGGGATCGCCTAGAATGAGTCAAAACTCCCCCCATTTGAGTAATCACTCGCCCCATGGCCTCAATATTGAGCAATCGGGCTCACAAATCACGAGGACGTCACCCCACACCCATTCACCAACGTTTGGACCTGGGGGAAGTGGCCAGATGATTCCCCCAGTGAATTTCGATCAATTGCCAGCTCCTGTTCAACAACTGGCTCAGCAGGTCCAACGTATGCCCCTTCCTCAGGCGCAGATGCCCCCCTCGATGCCTCCAAATGTCAATACAATGATCCCAGGACCAAATTACTACATGCAACCACCTGGGAGACCACCTCCACCCATGTACAGAGCACCTGGACCCCAGGGGATGCAGTATCCACCTCACGTAGCTGCTTATCTCCAGTCACAGTTTGGAGGTTATCAGCCTTATCAAAATCCCCCCATGCATCCACAGATGCAGCAGCAAGTGCCACGAGTCAGGTATCCACCGATGATGCCGGCCCCCAGGGGTCCGAGATTAGCGCAGATCCCTGCACCACCCAGGGCCAGGATAAAGAGGCCTGGACCACCTCCACCGCCCCAGACTATTCCTGTACCGAGAGGCGAACCTGTGGCCAAACAGAGGAGAATGGACGTCCTGCTTCCTGATAGGAATGAGGACGCTGACTGCCATGTTATTGTCCAGCAGAAGAGGAACGATGGCCTGCCGGTTATTCAGAATGTTCAGGGGGCCAGTCAACCCACGGGCAGGAATGACTCTACCATCCATCTGACCGATTCCATCACTCTGAGTGTTCGTCAACCTGGTGAGAATTTTTTTGGTTTATTTTTATTCTTTCTTTTTCTTTTCTGCGGGGTAGACAGTTTCGCGGGAAGTTAGAAGTGAGGGAGATCGGGGAGAATTCAATATTTTTTTTTTTCGTCATTTTACATCGCTTCGACCCGGTTGGGGTATGCTGCGATGATGATCAACACTTTATTGGTTAGATCTCACCATTCTAGCCGGTCGGGTTTTGAACTCGGAACCTTTCGCATGTGACGCAGCGAACTTACCTACTGCGCCAAGCCACCGGGAGAATTCAGTAGTAATGCACAGTAGAACTGCTCCGAAATGGCAAATTTCGCGTATGTAATACCACAAGAGCTTTAAAATTATCAGGTATTTCCGGACAGGTCTGTTGCAAAGAAACGAACGAGCCAAGAAGAATCAACATGAAAAATTACCAATGGAATTACCAACAATTATCAGTTGAATACCATGTTGACTATATAAAATAACAGTCGAATAGTGCAATTCGATTGAGTGAAATTTGGACGAGAGAAATTCTCCGCAAAATTTGGCATATTTTTCATTATGTAGGGAAAGTTGATTTATGAAAATTTATAATACTCGATTATTTTTGGAGCACTAATGTTGCCTGTCGATTTTTTTTACGGTGAAATATTCGAAAAAGTGAAGTCAAGTGCGAAAAAATTCAATAAAAGCATCCAGCGGTTTCGCTTGAGAATTCTAGCGATTTTCTGTTGAAAATAGTATTAGTTTCTTCCCGATCTTATTGAAAAATTCAGCAGCTTTCTCGGGTTCATCTATCTGGTGAGAATTTTTTTTGTTCTTTTTTTTCTTCTTTTCATGGGGGTAGGAAATTTCACGTCAAGTTGGGAGTACGGAAGATTGTGGGATAGGCAGTAGTAATGCAAGCTGTGCTCTAAAATAGTTGGAGTTCTTCCAATAGCTTTGTTTCGTAGCGAACGTGTCAAATTTTTCCTCAAACGTTGGAACATTTTTTCTTTGTGCAGAGAAGGTTGATGATAATACCCGATTAGGTTTGGAGCACGAGTGGTGCCTGTTGGATTTCACATTTCACGAAAAAATGAAAAGTCACGTGGGAAAAAAATGAATAGAAGCCCAGAGCCCATTCGTTTGAAAATTCTAATGATTTTCTATTGAAATTACTATTAGTTTTTTCCAAATCCTATTGAAAAATTCCACTACGCTTTTGCACGTTTTGTTTTGAAGGGAGAAAATTCAATAGATCTTTTACTTTAACAATTTAGAGGAAATATATATCTCGTTTCCTGAGCTCGAAACTCTTCGAAAAAATAATGAAAAATTCGGATTAATAGCCCTATTAATGATCGTATCATTAATTTTGCTCATTTGAGCAAAAAAAAAGCTATGAAATATACACAAATTCGCAAAAAGTGCCTGAAATTTCTAGGGTAATTAACGTGAAAAAATTGCCTGAAAATCTAGTGACTTGAAAATATCGATGCCTATAAAAATTATCGTACAGAAAAAATTGATAGAATTTTATCTTACCACATAACTTATTGTATTCACATTGAGGCTATTTACACCAGGAGGTCAAGTCCGACTAAATTTATGCCTAGTACTGCGTAAGTCTCGTGAAAACAGGAATTTCATCTCCACTCCACGTTTCCATCGAAAGTTACGTAGCACTAGACGTGAACTTGGCCGCATTTGAAGTCCAGGTGTAAATAGATCCATTGCCTATAAGCATTGCCTTTACATTCACTTTACACTTTCCAAGTTTTTTGCTCGATTTGTTAATGAGAGAAAAAAATAAGTATTGGCAAAAACATTTCCAATTTGGGGGCACTGAAAAATTACGTCATATGATGATGGGGGGGAGGGGGGGGTAAAAAGATCCAAAAAACGTATTGTATAATACTTGAATAGTCCCTTTATAACGTGGAATTTTTAACAACCATTTCTACGGGAAAAAACATGCAAAAAAATGTGTACAGAATTTTCCAGCAGAATTATCGAAACACCCATAGAATTTTCAAAATAACTTTAGTAGCATTTTCCAGCGAATGTAAATACAGCGTTATTCTATGGAATTTTGTAGAACACAGAAGATAAAATTGAGGAAAAATTCCGGAAAAAGTCAAGTAATCAATTCTAAACTGGAGGATCAATTTTCCCCGTTTGCTCCAAAAAGTTTACTGATTGTCAGATAATTTATACCAAAATGGAGAGATTTATCCGAAATTTCATTTAAAAAACTACGCCAGGAACTGCGATTAATTTTTCAATGCCTACACTGAGAGAAATATCGTCATAATATCACAAAACTAATTTCTTGCGCCAAATATCTCATGTCTGAGGATAAATTTCTTGGGATAAGAATTCCAGATAATGTGTCAGACATGTCAGATTTCGGTGAAATGTTCATGAGTTGAACATGAACATTTCATGATACAGTGAAAATTTCTTGCCAGAAGAAATCAGTTTTTTCATGTCAGAAGATGAGAAAATGACCAAAAATATTAAAAGCTTCGGTTCAGTCAATCATGAATCAGTGACTTTCATATTGAATGAAAAGAGAGTTTATGCAGAGGAAAACCTCCAGATATTAAAAAAATTTAACCGTCATTTACGCTCAATCGCTTTGAGTTCAAAGGGAAGCAATATCTTCCTTTCCTTCTGTCAAAAGATCCTTGTCTTTTAAGGAATATTATTTCATTTCGAAAAAAGACATCTTTTCATTCAGTAACTTTTTCCTTAGCCCGAGGAGCACCAATTTCTTGTCTGAAACCTACCATAAATCGATCAAATATGTATGCAATGTTTTTCGCCCAAGAAATGATTTTTGTGACATGTCGATTGTTCTCTTAGTGTAGGAATTTTTTTCTAACGGTGATAGATTTTCTGTCTCGGTCACTGTACAGTAGATCTCCACTTTCGTCCATTCCCGTGTCATTGACATCGTTGCTAAATACTGTAACAGTCGGGGAATTGGACTGCACAGAAAACCGGAATTTTTTCTTCCACATATGTCATTTTTCTTACTGACCGAATCGTAGGATATCCTCCACTTGAAGTTTTTTTTGTTACATTTCGCTCCACAATTACCTTCCGTACAGTAAACTTTACCGAGATTTTCGAGACAATTTTTCCTTAAGTTTTCTCCCCGTGTCCGTGGCTACTGCAGAATACCCGAAATAAAACTGTCTGTGAGCTTCGAATACTGCGCTCTGATTGGCTGAACTCCGAGTGAAGAAAATAGTATAATCAGTAATCAGTAGAGTTCACCGACTTTTCTTTCCCGAAAACATTTCCCCGACATTTTTTCTTCAAAAACGCATCGCTGCACTAATTTTTCCCCTTCCATTTCCATCCAATTCCCCCAGTCAATGTCATTTACATAGAAAAAGAATTATTCAATATTGAATTTCCATCAATAATAACCTTGAGTACGCGGGAATAACACTACCAATATTAATAATTTTCCCCCCACACACGCATCAGGATTAAAAGAAATTTTAATATTCAATACTTTTTTTTATAAATAAAATCAATGAAGGGAAAAGAAAGGAAAATAAACGGGGAAAAATTAGTGTGGTAGCATGAGTTTTCGAGGAAGAAATGTCGGGGAAAAAACATTACGAGGAAAATTTCGCGGGGGGGGGAGGGGCAGAAATGTTAGGGAATTTTTTTCAGGAAAGAAAAGACGGGCCACCAACAGTAGTAATGCCCGAGAGCTTAAAAATGAGCGGAATATCTTCCGTTCTGCAGGTTATTGAGGATTTTCCTGCAAAGCTTGACACGATCATTTGTTTGCACGGAAGCTTGAGGGAAATACCCAATTATTTTTTAGCTCGAGGGATATTTGTCGGATTACTTTTTGAGAGCGGATTGCGGCCAGTCAATGTGCAGAATTTCAAGAACAAATAAAGAACTGGTGAACTAGTGTGCAATATCCGATGTTTAAAATTTCCTTCAGCACATCATGTGGCACATCATCCTGCACTTTGATTAGTCGTGATCCGTTCTCGAAAAACAAACAATTTGGTGTTGAGACGGAATTTTGTCAGTCAATTTTTTGGAGATTCAGCGGATATCTAAATTCAAACCATTAGAAACTTCCGAAGCATTCCCATCGTTTGAAATGCAGGTGAAAAAAGAATCAGCCAAACGCCCCAAAGTTGCAAAATTCGTCGGAAATTTTCCTAAAGTTTTCCCGCATATCAATGAGTGGAGAAAGTTTGACAAAAATCCCTCACTCACGTTCAGACTTTTCAAACTAGTAAACTCACCCCCCGCATTGGTATGGATCGAGAGAATGGGAGAATTTCTGAAAATTACAAAGTACTGGGGGTATTCCGGTTGAATGTCCCGAATTTTCAATTGATTCAAAATTCGGTAAATGTGCACTTTGCCAACCTCTATCCATATTGAGTTTTCTGGGGTTCATACCAGCCGCGCCCCCGTCGCGAACCCTGGGTCATGCTAAGTGCCGGTAGGGCTAGTTTAATTCGCCTTACCATGCACTTTGAATTTAATTTGAATACCTTAATATAAAATTCAATATTTATATTAACATGCCTTTAGAGGGAAAGGTGCTGTTTGGAGACACTCGTTGATCTATGTGAGCATCCATTTTATTATATGAGATGACTCAAAGAGGTTTAAAGTCATTGCAAGCAACCTAGGTACGTGAGGGTGATAATGTGTACCTTTACCGCTAGCGGTAAATGTGCACTTTGCCAACCTCTATCCATATTGGGTTTTCTGGGGTTCATACCAGCCGCGTCCCCGTCGCGAACCCTGGGTCATGCTAAGTGCCGGTAGGGCTAGTTTAATTCGCTTTACCATGCACCTTGAATTTAATTTGAATACCTTAATATAAAATTCAATATTTATATGAACATGCTTTTAGAGGGAAAGGTGCTGTTTGGGGACACCCGTTGATTTATGTGAGCATCCATTTTATTATATGAGATGACTCAAAGAGGGGTAAAGTCATTAATAGCAACCTAGGGACGTGAGGGTGATAATGTGTACCTTTATCTTCAAATTAAATTCAAAGTGCATGGTAAAGCGAATTAAACTAGCCCTACCGGCACTTAGCATGACTCAGGGTTCGCGGCGGGGACGCGGCTGGTATGAACCCCAAAAAACCCAATGTGGATAGAGGTTGACAAAGTGCACATTTACCTATTTGAATACCTTAATATAAAATTCAATATTTATATTAACACGCCTTTAGAGGGAAAAGTGCTGTTTGGGGACACCCGTTGATCTATGTGAGCATCCATTTTATTATATGAGATGACGCAAAGAGGTTTAAAGTCATTAATAGCAACCTAGGTACGTGAGGGTGATAATGTGTACCTTTACCCAAAATTCAGTCTAATGCGGTGTTCAAATTCATCGCACTAAATAAAATAAAAAAATCAAATTCGTTATCAAAACTTCCATGTCCGATGAATACGAAAAAACCAAATCTGTAGAAAAGTGGTAAACTAGGATAAGTACAGAAATGGTACTTTTCCAGGAGAGTTAAAAAATTTGGCTATGTTTAACAGAATTTTCGATTCAAGCAATAGAAAATTTTTCAAAATAATTGCAGTCATCCTAGTTTACCACTTCACTACAAAATTATCTTCATTCTCCATAGAAATGAGGAATTCACGAAAAATTTAAGCTCCACACGAATTCGAAATTGCGAAGTTAGAGACATGTAATTGTCAATTAAATTTCCACCAATGTCTCACGGGACTCTTCTTACATTTTTATTTCCATTTTCATTAATTTTTTTACTTTCTTCAACTTTTTGGTTTCACAATCTCGGTGTTGAGATTCGAAAACCCTCGGAAAAAAACAGTCTCTGTTTCTGTTTCTAATAAAAAGGTTCAACTCCAGCTCAACCACCAAATTCCCCAACGACGACAGCCAAAAAACCCGACGCCAAGGCAGTCGCCAATGTCCTGGCAGCGCGCGGTATCACAGTAACACCGGCAGCGAACAAGAACAAAGCGAATGAGCAACAAAAACAGGTGCAACAACAGCAGCAACCCCAACAGGCATCACCCAGGGCTCCGGCTCCAGCACCACCTGTTAATGTCCTCAATCTCAATTCGGCTATTTCGATAATCCCAGCGGCAAGGAAGCAGTCGCAACAGCAGCCAGAGCAAGGTGGACAGTTTGCTGTGCCCCAGAATAAGCAGAGCAAGCCTGCGAACCAGGAAGTTGAGAGACCACCGAGGCCTCCTACAGTAGATCTCACTCAGGACACGCCGGGACCGGAGGCGGCTAGGATCATTCGAAGGGGAAGACCTCCCAGGTAAAATAAAATTAAGGATGTTTAACGTATCGAGTGGACAACTCAGTTGAAAAGAAAAATTAAATTGACTAAATAAATCATTCGTGTTGCAAATTATCTTTCTCGCCCAATTAGAAGTGTTATGGCGTATTTTTCTGGTCTCAAAAACAATAATTCAAGAAAATGATCATAGATAATGGAGGACTTGTGACTGCAGTGGTAACAGTCGAATTTTGATCGGGCAACATCGCATGCTTCCGCTAGTTGTGGGTTGCAACAGTGAGATGAAAGTTTGTGTGTTATACGTGTCTATATTCTTCCATAGCAGTGAATTACACTGAGAGAAAAATGACAAAGTTCTCAAACAAGTCTTACTTGTGCCAAGAAAATAGTTTTTTGAAAATTATCAAAAAAGTATTTTTTTTTGTGCCAAACATGCAGAGAGTGCGCTGGAATGAAAAATTTGTGTCGCATAAATAGATTTAGTAGTTCACAAAAAAATTGCATTCTCTGTACACGCAAGAAATGTCATTTTTAGCACTACTCCTTCGTTATTCGATACCCCAATACGTATTTTGCTCCTGAAAAATCTTTGTTTTATGCGAAACAAGGGATAGTAGTTTTTCGTTTCGGGCTAAGGAGCTAAGTCGACCTGCTGAACCCTTTTACCGCTTCGCTAGTAAACTTCCTCAGAAAGATTTTGTGAATGAAATATTAGTAGACTTCCAGGGAATTTAATAGAAATTTGAATTCCAAACTGATGTGATAATGAAAATACTTAATATTTATGTAAATTCAACTGACAACTGTTTTAGATTTCTAGTTCTGGGATAAATGTTCCCTTGAAAATCGTTCGCGGAAAATTATTTCTCGGAAAAATGTTTTCCGTATTTTCTTTTTTTACGCCGATTCCCATTTTTATGGTTATTCCATCAAATATGGTATAATATAAAATAGAAGAGAACATGAATTTTTATTATATGATTTTTAAGTCATTCTGGGGGCTTATTCGCGAGTTGCGTGAAGACGGATTCATGTGTGCATGCGCCTTCGTGCACGGATCGCTTGTGGGATTACCATGTGCAATATGTAAACGAAGCCTCGTGTAGACCCGAATCCGTCTTTACACAAGTCGAGAATAAGCCCCCAGAGGCGGGGATAATCGATAAAATAACGATGCGTGACTTTTTAGAAATAGTATTTTTCCGGCCTATTACGATGGGGCTTTTTACTCGTGTGGCGTTGGCCTCCGAGCCGTAGGCGAGCGTACGGCTCGGAGGCCAACGCCACACTAGTAAAAAACCCCATCGCAACAGCCCAGGAACAATATTTTTCTGTAGTGATTTTCCAGTTTTCGAGATTGGGAAGTACGTAATACCAATTCCCAGACGAGAAACCGGGAGAAGCAGTACAGAAAAAAAGATTTTTAGATGAAGGGCACTATACTGGGATGTGACAAGTGTGACTCACTAATACTAATTAGTAGCCAGAATCTCGGATGTTTATTCCAAGTTTTACGCGCATTATGCAATGCCACATTAACTCTCAATTGAAAAAAATTGAAAAATGTAAATATCTCGTGAAGTTTATCTGAGCGGGTATTCATGTTTTAATTGATCTTGATAGGGGCGGCAAGACGAGTAATTTGAAAATGAAATAAAATTAATCGGATCAGTAGTTTGGGAGATATTGAAAAAAAGAGTTTTTTTCACAAAAAGTTGAATATCTTCTAAACCACTGGTCCGATTTTGCCTACTCACAATCCCATCCTATAATATCATAAGAGCTACAATCTCACTGAATTTCAACATCCTATCGAAATTTTTTTGGGAGTTATCGTGCACAGAACGATTTTCTCAGAAAAACGAAAAATGCCGATTATTACCAAGCTGTCCTTAGTTGAAGAGCAATGTTCTGATTGAATTTGATAGATATTATCACAAGGATTATTTTGACGCCAAAAAAATTCAATTCAGTCACGTAGTTTTCGAGATATTGAGGGAAACATTTTTTTGAGAATTTGCTATATCTCGGAAACTACTTGTTCGATTGAGTTGAAATCGCGCCCAGAAGTGCTCCAAAGTAATACCAATTATGTGACGAACATCATATCTTTACGGTTCATGACATTCTACGTCATTTCCAGGCAAAATTAGCAGATCGTCAAAATCAATGATTACAAAGCTTTCATTCAGAAGCAAATATTATATTTCAGGACGAGTGCCATGGGGTTTGTTACGTTGTTTGTAAAAAAACGCGACGATGCGTGACTTTTTAGAAAAAAAGATTTTTTTCACACACCTGCACGGAAAGTTCGTACTTTGCTCCCTGATAAGCGGGAGGAAAGTGAGTACTTCCCGCCCTCGGGCGGAAAGTCAAGACTTTCCCTAGGGCGGAAAGTACTCACTTTCCTTCCGCTCATCAGACAGCAAAATACAAACTTTCCTTTACAGGCGTGTTAAAAAATAGCATGTGTACCTCGGGCGGGAAAACATGACTTTCCGCCCTTGATGCACAATATACTATTTCCGTAGTAATTTTCACTTTTACGAGTTTGGGGAAGGGCCAGTACCAATTCCCGGACGAAGAAAAGTGAAGTCAGTACGGAAAAATATTGATACGGTTTGAATAAAGCAAATTATTGCGTTTGAAAAAAATCCTTTTACCAAATTGAGATTTTTTACTACGATCGGAGAGATTATGGTGCCCCTGAGATTGCGCTAAAAAAATTTGGTCGATATTGTAGAGGCGTAAGTACATTTTGGCGCGCGCATTTAGGGAAAGCAGGGATTTACGCTGGAAAATTTTTGGAGCTTGCCTCCCCCTAAAATATTGCCATTTCGGGTATGAGTCAGAGTGGAGGTCAACGTGGGGATAAACGTTAGGCCCAGGGTCCAGGCATCAGGGGTACTTACTTTTAAATCAGTAATTACCCGACTGTCACAACCACAAGATGAATTCTCAATTGAATATTCTTGAAGTGTAAATCTTTTTCTTCATTTAATTTAAATACATCTAACTTAGTGGAAGTGATGTATAAATTCCATCTGCTAGTCGCATGTCACCATAATTATTTCCCACAACATTGACAAACAAAACTCGAGTCATTAACGAATTTCAATTTTTAAAGCAAAGTGAACCCTCATAATACCCTTAAATGAAATTAAAAAACTAAATGTTAAGGATTGACATAAAATGCTCTCCCAATGTATCCAATCTGACCAAAATAATTGATAACTCAATTTTCATATTGCAGATCCGCATTGACATGTCAAATTTGTGACAAGACGTTTGCAAGCCAAGAAATATTAATGCAACACATGACATCTCATCGAGGAACAAATAAATTACTCCACAAGTAAGTCAATTCAATATTCTACATGCATCCATTGCAACGAAACAGATATCGACATAATCATAAATTTTAAGAAAACTTAAATTTTGAATAAGTCAATTGTTAATATTACTCATCAATTTTTTAATTATCAAATTATGGTCCGGATGGATTATCTTTCGAACGTTATCTCGATCGTTTTTCCATCTTCATAATTTAAAATATATCACAATTTCCACTGGATTTTCTCTCCTTTGAAGGAGTATTTTTAATAAAAATTAGAACATAAGTCCGACAGAGAGGAAATTGTAAATGGATAATTTATCATGGCAATTAACTGTCTGACAGGTATTGTCTACTGAGACAAATGACGACTGAACAGTTATTAGATACTGTAAATTATTAATTTGCATTTTCCTCCTCATTGGATTTATTTCCCAATATTATTCAAAAACGCTCTTCGAAAATGTTCAGTTTTTTAAAATGTTTTTTTGATTGTACGAAAGATTTTTGTATAGACTATCAAAATAAAAAAAAACAATATCCCATTCGAAAGATAATACACGTGGGCCTATTCATCAATGAATTATTCAAATTCCGAATCATTTTATCAATCAATAATGGAGTTCAGAAGATTGACGATGATTTGGTTAATCGAAAATCCTTTTTATGAAATTTAGAAATATTTACTCGTCAATTGACATTTTAAAATATAAATTCAGTAGTAAAGCGGTCAAATGGTTTAAGTCAATTTCATTCTAGCGCCAGTTCTCGATGAATATCTCAAATTCTAAAGGAGTTCGCAAAATTTTCCTAAAAATCTTTTTTCTAAAGAAAAGACTATCGAAATGACTATGAAGACTATCGAAAAAGATCTTACACAAATTTCGCTATCTTCCTTAAATTTCGAGCTATTCAACAAAAACTCAACTGGAAGCTAAGCCGACTTGAACCGATAGACCACTTCACTACTGAGTATTTGATTATTCTTCAAATTTCAATGAAAATAAGTAAAACTTAATTATTATAAGCTGCAACTTTTCGTAATATTACTACACTAACGATTGATGCCGATCCATGCAATGAAATTTCGATTGAATACTCATTCCAATACTCTCTCTTCCAGATGTAATTTGTGCACCGCTCAGTACCCCAACGCCCAGGCCCTAGCGGTCCACAAGCAAACGTACCACAAAGACATGGAAGTGGCATCGACAAATGGTGGAACGGAATTGGCAATTCCCGTTGTAGATCTAAAATCCCCTCAAGCATTAAACAGATTACAGAGTCTAGGAATTCATAGTTATATTCCATTATCACAATTGAGTGCTCAAACCGGTGGTTACTTTGGTCTACCGATCATAACAATTGACGGACCAAGAAATCAAAATTCATGTAATTTAGGTGCACTAGGTGCTACTTCGATATTAAGTCTAGGCCCCCTAAAACACCTGTCGAACAGGTAACTACAATTTTCGGTAAGCTAAGATCAATGATATTTCATTTCAGTAGCTTTCTTTGGCAATGCCATGACTGTGTTATTAAACAAATTCATTTAATAAAAAAATTTTCGAATGCCAAACCCTTGAGAAAGATAACAGTATATTGAATATTGGAAATGAAAGATATTTATAGATATGCGGATAGGGAAGAGACATAATATTTCAATGTAGAGCACAATATAATTTGGTTCTATTGCATGTTTTAATGTCGGTCTTGGGGTTTTTATGATGCGTAGAGAACGAGGGCATAGGATTTTTCCATCAGATAACATTTGAAACAGCAGTATTCAGTGATAGAATTCCACAAGGACAAAATTTTCTCATACCTGAAAAGATACCAGTTTTCGTGGGATAATACGTTTACTTTTGAATTTTCTGTTACGAATTAATTTTAAGCGAAAATAGTTTTTACGCGCTTTAGAATTAATCACACAGACTCATCACTGAATGCATATGAGTATAAAATTTATTCTCTATCTCTCGAATCGAAAGACGATAAGTTTCCGGTGATAACTGACGACCAATTGATGCACTAATATTTGCGTAAAGTTATATTAGCTTTAAATACTGTGTGTCAAGTACTTAAGTGCATGTAAATATGTTTGTTCGATTAATCAGTGAGAGTTACGAGAGAGTTGACGTTTTATCCCTTTTTAATGAGAAAAATAGAATAATTTATTGGTTTTTCTTGTCCTATATTGATAAAGAGTGGCATGAAAGATCTTTGGTGATAAATCCCATAGTTCAGAACTGATTTTATATATCACTGTTGTACATACTGTATCATAATTATTTTTAAGAATACTACAGCTGAATAACGAGTGTAGGTGTAAGGAGAAAAAATTACAAAGAGTAATATGATGTTACAGTCTCTGTCATCTAATTATTTTATAAAAATTATTAATTGTCACGGTGTTCTTTTCCATTTTATGATAGATAGAGGATAATAGAACAGAATATTGATAGATAAGTTTATGAAATTCATTTTTGAAGAATAAAAACATTGAATTCAGTATTTTATTATCTTCGTAATGCGTTGAAGAGTTATGAGTAAAATATAATTTCGTAAATAATAATTAGGTTTTGTATTCTTATTCTACCTTTCAAGTGCCCATTTCAATAACATTTAGGTCTTCACTTGAAAATATACAAGTGAAGACACTGGGTTGACACTAGGTTGTAGAACAGGTTGACATGATTTTATAATTTAGACTTTCGAATTCGACACTTGACTCTCTATTTTGAACGGTTAATTTGACAATGTGAAAAATAAGGAAGTTTTATTTTTGAAAAAAAATCTACAATAAGTGAAAGCTTTCAATTTTTAAAGAGTCCAATTTTCTGAAATAATTAATAAACAATTAATTTTCTACGGCAGATATCATTTTTTTGAAATCGTAAGAAATTTCAGTAGCGCAGCGATAAAACGGTTCAAGTCGACTTAGCTCTTTCAATTAGTTGAGTTTTAGAGAAATATCTCCGAATTTAAGGAAAATAGCGAAATATTTGTAATGACCTTTTTTGTAGAGAGAATTGAGAGCTACAAGAAAGGTTGTAACAAAAATTTTGCTATCTGCCTTAGATTCCGAGGTATTCATTGACAACCGACCAATAGTCGAAATTCACATAAAATAAAGTTTCTGAACGTTAAAAAAATTTTCTTATTTGACTTCGGAAAAAGGAAGAGTCATTTTTTGCAAAGTGTGATTCGGTTGGCGCTAGTAATTCATGATCTTTGATCACAAAATTTATAATAATGATGAAACTGCGGGGCTGGTCGCTCCGAAACTAGAAATTTACCTCAAGTTTCTGTACAGGTATCAAAATTGCTTTAATAATTGGAAAAAAATTGACTTCTCAACAACAATTTGTCAAAGAATCAATTGAGCCAATTCAATGAATAAGGATTATTAATTCTCCTATAATTCTTCAGCTTCAAACCATGATCACATAAAATAGAAAACTAATAGATCAAGAATATTTAAACTTCCTCTGCATTTTGATGGCAAAATTTTTCTTGTGAGAGGAAATGTATGAGACAAAATGCAGAGGAAAAATTCAAATTTCCTCAAATTATTAGTTCACAATGTTATATGAACATGGTTTGAATATGAAGAATTGCGTATAATTCTTAACCTTTATTAATTGAATTTTCTCAGTGGACTCTTTGAGAGATCATTATTGTACCCCCTGTTGATTTTTTGAAATTAATTCTGTTGAATTGAAAAACTCACATGCTCACTATCTTCCAAACAGCACAATCATTTGAAATTGTACGAAAATATTTGAAACGCAAAGACTGTATTTTTTTCCGAAATTTCAGCTATATTTTTTCCAATTTGACCGATTTATTCTTAAATTTGAGTCTGGAGCAATATTCTTTCAATTCCCCACTTCTCCAACCGATTACATAGAGTCCCTTTTTTCAGTCATACATTCTGTCGGCTACGTAGGGAGTAAAACATACCGTAACATGCCGGCTAGGTGTCATTTAACTCCACCTCTGTTGTCCAACTTGTTCTCGCCAGCTGATTGTCTCTCAAACAAAAAATAACCTGCAACAGCAGAATGTTATGCTGTCACAGCAGATCATAAGAAGAACATTCAACCGCAAATGCGAATATGTTCGGGACATTAAAGAGTAAATTCCAAACTGTACAGGATGGTATATCTGCGAGGTAAAATTCTACATTGTTTCTTGTTCTAACGTGAAGTTGTCTTGTCTTGTCAACAATAAGTGGAGGAGTGGAGCGAAAACAAAACATTGACTGTTTCAGTTTGCGGGGATTCTCAATATCGGAAAGTCCAAAAACTAAAAAATCTTTGCATGCTGGAAAAGTGAATTATGGAGCCGGAGCAGATATTCTGCATCACTTCCAACTCCAGTGGAATGAGTTGCATGAACTTGCGGAGGAGAATGCAACGAAAGCACGTGAGGTTGACATTTTGATCGGTGGAATTTATGAGAGGCTCGACAGACAATGGAGTAGCATTAACATTTTGAATGCAACACTGGCAGCGATACCAAAAATTAACAATGACATTCAGAATCTGATGGATCAAATAGGTAATGCGTCGATTCATTCGATGCTCAGACATTTCCCAGTTCGTTTTGTCTGACTGAATTAAATTGATTGGGCGCAGGTTCGTTGGAGGAGGCGTTCGAGGAAGTTGAAGCTGCCTTGTATAGGCTAGAGGATTTGAATGAGACATTGGAACTTCAGAATAGACAGTTGGACCATAGGTTTCAGTTGGCTCTGTACAAGGAGAAGAAGCTGGCAGAGTTGGATTCTGTCAGAGGTGAACATTTTCATGATTTTATTCTTTATTAGGGAACCTCCCCCAGGAGTTCCTTTCCCTTGAATCTTTTTTTTTCTTTACATTTTCTGGAGAAATTCGTGAATTTCCACAAGAAGTTAAACTTTTTCTCAAATTTTTGAGAAGACTTGAAAATTTCGTTAAATTTTTTTAGAAGACTCGAATTTCTTTGAAATTCTAGTCGAAAATAACCGAAAATATGCTTGAAGTTTACTACAAATTTATGATTCTATTTTATTTTTCATGATTTTATTGTTTATTAAAGCCCCCCTCCCTGCATTCCTCGGGGAGTTCCTTTCTCTTAAATGTTTTTTTTCTTCAAATGTGCGGAAAAAACTCCTGATTTTTTACAAGAAATTGAAATTTTTCTCAGAATTTTCAGAAAATCCCAAAATTTCATCAAATTTTTTTTAAAAACTGTCTCAAATCATCACAAATATTCTTTTTACCCCCGACGGCAAACAAGAGGGAGGGGTATATGCTTTTGACGGTCCACAACACGACTCTTTGATATCTGCGTTTGGACGAAACTACATGAAAAACGATTCGAAAAAATTAATATTTATATCAGGAATAAAGAGAACATTCCGGGGAACTCCACTACGCAGCCCGATTTTTGATTAAGTACTCCGTTTTTCTAACAGTATTGGAATATTGGTTTTCTTCAGAAATGGGTTCAATGAATAATTTATGTAGTTTTGAATTGCCCAGTCCTCATCATGATAAAACCCTTTTCATTAATATTCATTCATCATTAATCTTGGATAACCGTTAACCAGTGAATCAAACTGATACGACGACATTAATTGCTATCATAATTATTTAAATTTTCCAATCCTCTTCAGTGATCGAAGAAACATCACTAATTATTATTCGTCATAATCGAGATTTATTACATCGTAATTTTCCTATTCGATTCTACAGCTAAACTAGCTAGAGAGCATAAAGAGAGAGTTCTACAGCAAGAATTGAAGCAGCAGAAGACATTGAAAGAGAGACAAGAGACCTTCGAAGAGGTCTTCAGAGGGGAATTAGAGAATTACAAAGTTACCGGCTCTGTACCTAGTGAGTTTCCCTTTTTATGGGTTTTATAATGAACAAAAGCGACAGTGCGATACATTTTCATTTTGTTTCAGAAGTAGCATCACCTCATAAAGGTCCAACCCTGGAAGAGATCGTCCTGGAGGACGATTCAACTGATTTCGATGAATTTTTGGAGAGCTAGAAGCCCGAGTTACTTTATATTTATAATTGTGATCATTGAGCTTATCCATTTGATCCGAAGACCCTTTTGTAATAGATTATTTAGAATAGAATTTATATAAGGGCAGTTCTTTTTTTTCGCTATTTTTCGCCACTATATTTGTATAGATTTAATAACAATATATTTAATTACTGAAATCAGAGCTCTGAATTTTTCATTTACAGGTGATATGACCCACCTTTTACGTTGGAACTCTTGCGTTTTACGTTTAAAAATTGTATGTCAATTGAGCACTAAATTTTTTTCTTTCGTATCCCCTTTCGGGTCTTTACGATTTGTTCCCTTCTTCCCACCCCCAACCCACAGAGAGAAAAACAAAATAAAACCGTGAGATTTAGAATGTCACAAATTTTTGCCCCTCCCCTTCCCACGGGTTAAACAAAGTCCGTCAAGAAATATGGGATGCTTACTGCCGTAATAAGCACGCCAAAAAAATAGGAAATTTCGATACGAGTGCGTAAAAGTGTTTTTTGCGACGGCGAGTGCTACCCTATCGTCAAAGAATAGTTTTCCCACGAGTGTCGAACACAGACAGCCACATTCATAAATTAGAATTACCGTTAAATTTTCAAGCAGTCAATTGGTTAATATTACTCTACAATTTTTTAATTATTAAAATAATTCTCAATTGAATATTCAAATTCCGAATTATTTTATCAATCAATCAATCAGTTAGGAAGATTGACGATTATTTGGTGAATCGAAAATCCTTCCTATGGAATTTAGTATTATTTACTCAATGGACAATTAACAGTCCCATATTATCAATTATGTAATTATTTTTTAATTTCGATAATTTATATGTGAACCTTAATCAATGGATGGCTCAAATTCTTTTAAATATTGAAGAATTCAATATTGATGGCCATTCCTGGTGTAGAACCCTATTTTTCATCTCAATGTGTGGAAAGTGGAATTTTGCGCACAAGTGATGAAATAGTATATTTCGTTACGAGGGCAGAAAAGAGTTTTTTGGCTCGTGAGATTATATCACTCGCCTTCCGCTCGTGCTGTAAACCTCCCACGAGCCAAAAAACACTTTTCCCACGAGTATCGAACAAAATTTTTCATCACGCTGTGACGAAAAGTGAACTTTTCGGCACGCTCCGCGTGCCTGAAAGTCCAATTTCCGCCACATTGTGATGAAAAATATTGTTCGTAACTCGTGAAAAAATGTTTTTTAGCTCCTGGGATTATATCACTCGCCAAAAAACACCTTTTTGCCCTCGTTACGAGATATACTATTTCGTCACAATGTGTGGAAAAAGGGACGTTTTAGGCACGCTTTGCGTGCCTAAAAAGTTACTTTTTCGCACAGTGTGATGAAAACGCTATTAAAAAACTCTAAACTATCCTCATACGTGCAATCATCGATTGATGGTTTTTATGAACACTTCTTTATCGAACGTATTAGTTCACGCGCGCCACCGCCACAAAAAAATCAGTGGTTTCAACTTTTCACGTACGTCTGATCCTGATCAATCAACTCTATTATCTCTGGTGTTTACCATCGCGCTCCTCACAATCTGTTAAAAATGTCAAAAGATTATAAAAAATCGGGGTTCCAATTTTTTCGTAAGATTAAAAATACGTAGAATTTCCTCATATTTGAGTGAAAATTAGGATAGATGATGTCTGTTCCCTCAGTTCGGTGGTGTTTAGTGAGATAACCGTATGAGTGGACACTTGTTGAAAAGTACATGTGATGCCTGTGTGAGCGATTTTTATTCTACGCATAACTATCTTGCCAATCAACTGCCATTTTCGTAAATTAACCAGAATACAAAATAATTTTTTCACTATAAGAATGCAAGATGTGCTGGAAATATGTATTTATTATACTCCTGTTCGTTTGCACAGTAGAATCCGGCTATGAGGATGATAATGTATGCAAAATTCATTTGTTTTATTTATCGGGTTTCTGTTTATGTACGCATCTTTATTCATTCGCATTTATTTATAGTGTATTTACAAATATATTTGCGACGACGAACCAACCAAATACGAGAGGGATATTCAAGGAAGAAAAATACAATGCAATATCGATGACATTCCCAAGAATGAGTTGATTCTGATAAGTGAAGGAAATTCCAGTAAATAATCTTTCATTTTTCATGATTGCGCACGTATGAAAAAATTCAATCGAAAACTTTAGAATTACATTGGAATTCGCTTCCATTCAAAATTATATTATTTTGGGGTGCGATTTTTTCATAGATATTTAATAGAAAAAGTCAACGGATTCTGATTTCTCGTGTGTGGATTTTTTCTTTTATTTCATAGATTTTATAATGAGAAACGAAATAAAATCCCGTGGACGAAAACGTGGAAAATTTTTCGATAATCTTCAGGGAATAATCAAATAGAAGAAGCGACATTTATCGCCTTTTTCCTATCCAATGTATCCATCAAAAAATTGCACGGAATTATAGTTTTCCAACAGAAATCCAATAGAACTCCTCAGCGAAAGGGCTAGGTTTTTCGACTGAATTTTTTCATATTGATGGAACAATATAGAATTTTCTAATTCACGATAATTTACTGTTCCTGTTCTAGGCACATTGAAAACAATTCTGAATCTACCGAATGTTGAATGCGCCTATGACGTTGCCTTAGTCGTTAATTCCACAGTCAAGAGTCAAGAGGAGTGCGAACACCACGAGTTCAACGATGATTCCAGTTCTTATCAAGAAGTTTACACCGATTACCGGATTTGTGTGGTGGATGAGCAATCTCGAAGGGAGAATGGAAGTAATGAAGAACCAACTTGCAAGGTAATGTTGATTATAAAGTCTCTACGTCTCACAGCTGCATATTTAAAATAAACCATTGCATTTGCAGGAGGACAAAATTGTTCTCAGTCACGAGCACATATTCACTGGTTGTTACGCCCTTCGTTTTTCCATCGACGATGAGTACAAATATGTTTACCAGGGGAGAAAATACATTGTCTCGAATTATGAATTGACAAAAGTACAAGAACCGACGCACCAATGCACGTATTTCAACAGGGAAGATGTCAACAATAGGTAATTGAATTGAAACATTTTGATGATATCCTTATGCTGCATGGACTTGTAATTTCTTTTGCATTGTGGAAAGTTACATTGTAGGGGAGAACATTTGGTAACATTTGGTAATGACACATTTTCTGCATTCAGTGCACGCACGAAAAGAATTTATTGGCCCATTCGCTTGGAAATATCGTTTGATTTTCATTGAAAATTTTATACATTTCTGCAGAAGTCATTCTATTCAGATACTAGGGGGCTACGCCCCCTACTCATTCCGTTCGCCACCCCTTATATGACCCCCGTAATCCTTAACCTGACTCTCACGATCCTTAATGACCCTCGTGACCCTTAATCTAATCCTTGTAACCCTTAATCTGACCCTCGTGCCCCTCATTCTGACCCTCATTATATCCCTCGTGACCCTTAATCTGATCCATATGATCTGTAATCTGGCTCTCACGACCCTTAATCTGACCCTTGCGACCCTTATTCTGACCCTCATTATATCTCTCGCGACCCTTATTCTGACCCTCATTATACCCCTCACGACCCTTAATCTGAGCCATATGACCTTTAATCTGACACTTGTGACCCTTCATCTGGCTCTTACGACCCTTAATCTGACCCTCGTGACCCTTAATCTGACGCTTGCGGCCCTTAATCTGACTCTTGCGACTCTTAATCTGTCACTTGCGGCCCTTAATTGTGGAGTCTTAATTTCGAGTACCAAATTTTTATCACCAGAAGTCGATTTGGATTTTTATAATATAGAGATTTTCTACCAGAATTCCTCGGCATTATTTTTTCCTCCTTTTTCACTGCATTTTGTTTCTTTCATAAAAAAAATTCAAGCGCAAAACTTGGAAATTTTAATTTGAGTAAGTTGCACAGAAAAATTGAATCTATTAATTTCTTTTTATTAAATATTTTTTATTGAACATTTAAATTAAATAAGAATTTTTCCACAGTTTTTCCATAAATTTTTTTCGTACGTATGACAATTATCTCTCCATATAGAATAAGTAAAAATAAAAATTACTTCTTAAATAATAATCCTTACACTTTTCAAATCTCCTTTGAATGTGCTTTCAATCTCTGGAATGGGAAAAACAATTACACTATTCTTCCAGTAGTGATGGAGTAATGTTCAGCCTGGATATTTCGTTGCACTCTGCCTCCCCAACATTGCATTTAGGATTGCGAACATTCCCTACTGACCATGAAAGTGAAAACAATGCCTGCACCAACTACGGTAGAGATTACCACGGGGATGAGTGGGCCATTAATATGGTAATCAATATTCCGCAAGTTTTTTTCTTATGTTTCTGATTATACTTCTGGTACACGAATAAAATAATTATTGTACTGGGTCACTGACTAGCATGTGCATGATCTCAATCCTATGAAAGTAATTGACGATAAATTTCTGCAGTGTGGAATGTTGAAATGTTTTTTTTCAGAACAGTTCAGCTTCTCGGACATCGTTCACGAGGAACTGCAGTTTCATGACGGTAAACCATGAAATTGACTCATTTTGCAGTATATTTTACTTAATTTTTGCTTCCGAATATTTAATTATTGCATTGTATTTGTCGAATATGAAATTTCCGTTTTTTTGGGTCACATTCTATCCCACGCATTTTTCGAAACGGTATAGTGTGTGTAAAGCGGTTGTTTTCGTAAATTCGAAATTGACTTTTCATCACTTGTGCGTCAAGTGAAATTTTACCCACGCTCCGTGTGCGCAAAATCCCACTTTCCACACATTGTGATGAAAAATAGGATTCGACACTCGTGGGAAAAGTGCTCTTTGTCCTTTGAAAGGGCAGCACTTGCCTTCGGTGAGCGCTACACACCTCCCGCGGATCAAAAAACACTTTTTCATCACGCTGTCTGCAAAGTGACATTTTACGCACTTACCACATTGTGATGAAAAATAGGGTTCGATACTCGCCGGGAAAGTGTTTTTGGGCTCGTGGGAGGTTTATAGCACGAGCCGAAGGCGAGTGATATAATCCCAGGAGTCTAAAAACACTTTTCAATACGCAATCGTATTGAAATATACTATTTCATCACGCTGTGACGAAAAGTGAACTTAAAAGTCCAATTTCCGCCACATTGTGATGGAAAATATTGTTCGTGACTCGTGAAAAAATGTTTTTTAGCTCGTGGGATTACATCACTCGCCTTCGGCTCGTGATATGAATCTCCCACTCGCCAAAAAACACTTTTTTGAACTCGTTACGAAATATACTATTTTGATACTTCGGCTATGTTCACCTCGTGCCGAAAAGTACTTTTTCGTTTACTCGTAAACGAAAAGTCTTTTCGTTTACTTGTACACGAAAAAGGCACAGTTCGGCCACTCGCTGAACATAACATCACTGTCAAAATAGTATATTTCGTAACGAGTGCAAAAAAGTGTTTTTTGGCGAGTGGGAGGTTTATATCACGAGCCAAAGGCGAGTGATATAATCCCACGAGCTAAAAAACATTTTTTCACGAGTTACGAACAATATTTTTCATCACAATGTGTCGGAAATTCGCGTGCCTAAAAGTTCACTTTTCATCACAGCGTGATGAAAAATATTGTTCGACATATGTGAGACGGGGCAATGTTAATTAGCGACGTTGGGACAATGTTGGCTGCCAACATTGGAACAATGTTGAATTTAATGAATCATTGAATTCAATTTAAAATACATCGTCATAGAAATTCCATTCGGAAGCAAGTTACTAATTTATTAGCAAAAATATATGGACTATACTATAACAAAAGCAATTACCCACTTGTTTATCCTTATATTAGGTTCATGAGAATCTCACATTCCATACTTCGTACGCCGAAAGTATAGATTGTCGTTTTTCGCTCGGTGTACCATCGAATATGAGTTATTGCTTCAAACTGAGGGTCATTGATGAGCGTTGTAGTAAAGGTTCTCTCTGGAACATTCCACGAAGATCCTACCCCTGCACATGGATGCTAGGTGATGATATTTGAAATTCCGATTACTAATTTCATGGCATACTTCCAAACCATTTAGCAGTTCAGCATTTTTTTACCAAAATTACATATCATACAAAATGCAGTCCCTTCATTGTTTGATACACGTGATGTTCTGTATCAACTCTTCGCCTCCAGGAATTGACATCCGCACATTCTAATTACCCGATACGCAGTGAATTTGCCTAAATTGCAATGTACCATCCCAATTACAGGTTGTGCAATCTGAATTTCACATTTTGCAAATCAAACTTGTAAATGTTAATTCATTGCGCGCGAATGAACATATATAATTCAAGTAGGAAAGAGTGGGTCAAACGGATATCAATGAAATTCCCTGATTTTTCTTTCATTTCGTTGATATATATTTTTTTATTTCAAAGGGGGGCTCAAATGTTATACTGAGAAAAAAAATATTTTTGCCAAATATCCATTTACTTGAGAGAAGTATTTATTTTTTCAATATCGTATTTCTCCATTCGAGTCATTCTCAGGCAATTCTCATTAGGTTTCAATCATGTCAATTATATTGCTCTAGAATATGATCATGTTAGTTATGACCTTGAGTGAACTTCTTCAATAATTATCAACATTAAAAAATTGATCGAAATTCTGCCCTGTAGAAAATGAAAAATTTTGGAAATATGAATAATCATTAGAAGAATCCATCCAAGGTCATGTGCAACATAGTCATCCTCTAGAGGAACATGACTGTTGTAATTGAAACTTAGTCAGGCTCTCCTGGGAATGACTCGATTGGAGAAATACGATTTTGAAAAAATAAATACTTCCCTCAAGTAAATGAATATTTGGCAAAAATATATTTTTTTCTCAATGTACGTCTCAAGTTTAGGGACGATGCAAATCATCGAATTATATGAAAAGCAGAGTGGGAGAGGCAGGCAGACGAAAAAGGGGAGCCTACACGGAGAGAAATGTTCAGTAAAAATTACGGAACTCACAATTCGCTTACCGATTACGGAATTAATTCAGAAAATTTAAGTGATGGTATCGTAATTTTTCACAGGAGATTTAGATAAAAATTACGGAACTCACAATTCGCTTACCGATTACGGAATTAATTCAGAAAATTTAAGTGATGGTATCGTAATTTTTCACAGGAGATTTAGATAAAAATTACGGAACTCACAATTCGCTTACCGATTACGGAATTAATTCAGAAAATTTAAGTGATGGTATCGTAATTTTTCACAGGAGATTTAGATAAAAATTACGGAACTCACAATTCGCTTACCGATTACGGAATTAATTCAGAAAATTTAAGTGATGGTATCGTAATTTTTCACAGGAGATTTAGATAAAAATTACGGAACGCTCTGGAAAAATTCCGCGACAATTTCGTAAAGTTTCCTACAGCCACATTTCGCTCCGGAATTACGGAAAAGATACGGAATTTTTGTTGAATATTTTTCTCTGTGTATAAAACTGTAACGGTAGTAGGAAAGAAATCAATGAATAAAAAAGTAAATAAATAAAACATCGAATTTGTCAAAGAATAAAGGCCCATTGGTGTATGATAGGTGATTCTGTGGAGAAAATGCTGTGTCCGTGGAAGTAGGCCGATTTCATAACAGAATTCACCGGGTAATTTTCAATTCGCCTTATTCCAGAATGCAACAGGGATCCAAAGATTCGTGGAACATCCGAACACCTCGGAGAAGTTGACGGCCCCAGGAAAATCATATCTGAGAGCAGTCTCTTTCTCCCTGTGGGTATTGCACTGGTTCTCTTCGTTTTCGCCATATCGGGCATTTTGATGGCCGTGCATCGATGGAGATCCACCTCGCGGCAGGCTTATCTCAACGCGAATATGCGAGACTTGAGAGTTGCGAGTAACACAGAGGCTGATGTGGTTGATACTGACGATGAGCTGAGAAAATGTGGGAAAACGGGTGATATTGACGAAACGAAGGGAATTGTTCTTTTATACGCCAGGGGTTCTACTTCGTTCATGGCTTTTATGACAGAGTTCAAGGATGTTCTTAAACTTTATTGCAGGTGCCACGTAAGTAATTTTTATTTTTCATTAGCTGTCGCTCCCCCCCCCCTCTCCTGGCCGCACCGGCGTTGCCGGGATGCAAGATGTTAAAATGTATCTTATTTTTTTGTATGATACGAGATCGGCCGCGCGCACGCGCCTTCACATCTCCACTTACGCTTATCTGACATTTTCGAGATATATCGAGATCGATTTCCTTCCTCCTTTTTACGATAGGATCCTATTCTAAGAAGAACATGTACCGTATGGTATACTATGGTATGATATATTTTTTAAATATAACCATATAACTTAATATAACAAAATAGATCGGTGACAGAAACCTTAACACCTATTTTTTTTTATAGAGGAATAATCTAGAACTTTACAGAAAGTTTTAGAAGTTTTTAGGCAGTTTTGCCAACATTGTCCAGTGGGGTCTAGAAAAAAAAGATAATGCCAACGCTTAATAAAAGGATTGAACTATGAACTCTCATTTTTTCCGAATTTTTAAGCGTCGATAAACACGCTAAAATATTAAAAAATGAGAACGGACGGCGCCTGAATAATACTGAATAATAGTGGAAATTCGATCGGAGTCCATTCGATTATTTTTGTATGAATCGTAAATAGAAAGTAGACAACACATTTATTTATTATACGTAATATAAGATGTTTCGTTTTGAGGTTTCGTATGAATCGCTCTTGATTCTTTTATTTCAAGGTTTATGATTGGTATGCCCCTTGTGAATGGAACGAGGTGGCCAAGGTTGGTGCTTGTGATTGGGCTACGAATCTATTCAAGAATCATCATCGCGCTGTGTGGATTGATACACCTGGTGCCAGATCGCTGGCTTCCAATCGTTTCGGCGATGACAAGTGCGGTGCGGAAGCCATCAGCGATTTTCGGGATATGGCTTTCTTCGCTGTTCTAGATTATGCCAAGCGCAGTGTCTTAAACACTAAACTGCAGTATAGTAGACATTTCATTGCGAGGTAGTAAAACTCGTAATTGATTTGGATGATTCGAGAAAGGTGCTGGAATTTCACCTGTCACTTCTAATTTGACAAATTTTTGATCTTTGATTTCAGACTCGAAGGATTTGATAATGGAACCTCCACCGAAGACCCATTCTCGGATCTCTCTCCTCATGCTCGTTACCTCATTCCTTATCACCTCAGTCAACTGTGCTCACACTTGTTAGTTTAATTATACATAATGGAAATTAATATCGTATCGTGAAAGGGAATTAATTAAGCTAATAATTTTCAGGTCATTGAGAAAATCCGACAGTAGTGGCCAGGCGCTGATGACTGAAGAGGCTCAAATGAGGGAACGTTTGAAACAATTTAAAAATGAATCGAAATACATGTGATTTATTTCTAAGATTTTTTACAAGATTACTTCATGTGAATTACAATTTTTTCGAGATAATTATTGGATCTTGTTTTAATTATAATTATTCCCATTATCTTTCTATACCTTTCGGTTTTTACGGATACTGTTCCTTCACATTTTTAGTTTTCGAGTTTCAACCATCGTTCTTTCCGGGGTGTTTCCTCGTGGTCATCATTCCGCTTGCGACCATCGTTTGCCCATCGCTGGTTAACTTTCTGAAGCTGAGCCTGCCCATTAACGCAGTGTCTAGCCCCTCCAATTTATTGTTTTAAGGCCTGACTTCATTATCTGCTAAACCTTATCTAGATTGCTCGAGCAGGCAGTTTTCCCCGAAGGTTTATGAGAACGATGGGTAATTGCATCTTTCTTGTGCACGCACGTAATAACATAAACGAATAACTTGAAGATCAGAAATTCCCTCAGGAACAAGACCTCATTAAACTGAGGTCGCTCGCTCTGTTAACGAATTCGCACGATCACGAATTCGCATTTCTTGTCTTTGTATTTTTCGGAGTTTGATATTTTCAAAGCTTGTTCAGACATGATGTAGAATGTTATGAAACATGAAGAAATTATATGTTTTACACCATGTCTGTACGTATGTGTGTAACAATTTCGATTTTCGGTGAGTTATTTTCAGAAAATGTCGCATAAATAGGGGGGTAACATTCGTCGATGAAAATCTGACAGTTTGGCATAGGATAGCTATGATTGAGCTTAACTTTGGCGCGCAGTTTCAGCCCGATTGGTCCAGTAATTCCTGAGATGTAGCAATTTGTTTTAAAAACTTGATTTTTAATTTACGTTTTTCCTCAATATCTCGGAAACAAATTCGATTCCTTTGGAAAGGCAAGTGCCGTTTCAGAAATAACAGAAAAAACGCTCTCAGAAAGTATAATAAACTCGTCCGCTATTGAAAAAAATAGGATGTGTTATGTGTGCGTGCGAAATATTCCGTCATTTAGAGGGTATAGAATGACAGGAAATTCTGTCAAAAATTGAATACAACAGAATTTAGATCACTATCTACATGAGTTTCCGAGATATACTCATATATTGCATTTCGACGATTTCGACATAAAGACTAAAAAAACTTTTTCTGTACTGCTTCTCACGATTTCTCGTCTGGGAATTGGTATTGCATACTTCTCAAACTCGAAAACTTGAAAATCACTACAAAAAATCTTGTCCCGGGCTGCTGCGATGGGGTTTTTTACTCGTGTGGTTGGCCAGTCCTCGCCTTTGGCGCGGACGCCATCGCGACGCGAGTAAAAAACCCCATCGCAGCAGCCCAGAGAAAATACTATTTCTCGCGGACATAAACCCGAGCCGAAGACGAGGGTTGCAATCATATGAACGAAAAATATTTTTTGTATTTATCGTTATGACAAAAAATATAAAATATCCTCTCTGAATCAACTTCAAGAAATCAATCGAGAAATGTAAAACAAATCATTTTCTTTTATTACAACATCATATAAAATCTACATTTACACGCGTTCCCACTAAAATACATATTACGAAAACATTCACGTTCCATGTATAATAGGTGGTACAGTAGAATAATTTCATAATAATAAACGCAGACACACGAAAAATACACATCAAATGCGAAGATACAGTTAGTAAAAAATAAACCATTTAGAATTCACTGTAACTTTTTTACATTTTTACCTTTGCTATCATCACAATTATATATTCATTACAAACGATTTACGTCCGCCATGATCACCCAACTAATTTTACTCTACTAGTCTAAATTTCTGGTTGACTATCCAATTTTTTGGCTATTGCTAATTCATTATTGAACTGTCTTACTATTCTACCAACATCTCGAGTTTTTCTTAGTTTATCTCAACAGTTGCATTACACATTACACAATTTTCATGCTTCATTATTTTAATTTCTTATTACTATCAATTTTTTTCTGTTTTCATCATTCCAAATTCCAACTGTTGCATTACAATTTTCTTAAGTATTATCGACACATAAAATTTGTATAAAACAATGTTACAGACATTTCTATATTTTTCTTCTGAATAATTTAGTCAAATTTCATATTTTTTTTATTCACACGTAATTGGAGTTACATGATTAAAGACGGTTAATTTCTTTTATTGTGAATTGGTGGTCCTCGGAGTTGCGAAATTTTAGTATTCTATTTTTCTCAAGATTTGGTGCTTATCGTCTTCTACACAAGCAGTCCCTGTTATCAATAACTCACATAGGTACTTTCAACACAGTAATTATTAATATAATTATTCATGTTAATATGTCATGCACATGTAGCTGAGGTACATGTTAATATCAATAAATGTAATCGCAATATAATTATAAGTGCATAAAATGCCCCTAAAGCTCCATTGAGTAAGTTCATGTGTAATTGGATTTTTGATCGCTTGAAATAATATCCAAGTCAGTGTGAGAGGTTCTTTAGTTCTCTGGTACTAAAAAAATGCATAAATAAAGAGAAACGGCGGAGAACTGTTTTTATTTTCATTTTTTCATTTTCTGGTCCCGTACCGAAGCCGGCCAAATCCCAAAAATCACCGTAGTACGAATTAACTAAAATAAAACTATGTAGGTAGAGAAAAACTAATCAGTCTCATGAAATGTTAATCGGCAGGATTAAACAACCAAATTTATTCTCTCAAATTCCTTGGGAATGTCATCCAACGGACTGTAATCGCGGCTGATATGTCAAAAATAATTCAATAAACACACAATTACACCATCAAATTTAGCGAGAAATCCATTTTGTTGTGCGTCAAGTATACGTACAATATGCACAAACAAATAATTCTTACGTAGTCAAACGACGAGTTAACCCACAAGTAGTTAAATGTACATAACGATCACAGCTTGACAGAAGGCATGTAAAACACATGTTTCATATTTTGTCTCTCGGAAAACCACAAATCTATTCACTTCGAGGCCCCACAAGCGTATGTATATAGATATAAACAAGTTGCATAATTCGGTGCCATCACCAAAAGCGAAAAATGGGATAAATCAGGTAAAACTTACGTCGAAAAATTGGCTTTCTTCGAAGTTGCGGCCGAAATTGTCTTAAGTTCTCTCCGATATTGAGAATTGTTGGCAAAATGGATTGAAATTTCTTCCTTGGCAGCTCGCGGCAGCCATTTTGTCGGTTAATTTTGCACAAAATGACCTCCACCAGCTGTCCAATCGCAAACAATGAAATTTATTTTTCCTGCAATTTCCAGTATGTGAAAAATCCCAAGACGATGTCAAGCTGCAGTCTAAGAGAATAATCAATGCTTTGATGTGACAAGTATGACTGAATTTAACAGAAAAACCTTGCGCTTTCCTCGAGAAATTCTATTAAATTTTTATTGAAACTTTATTATATTTATATTTTATTAGAATTCTATTGCAAAATTATGACATATTTTTTTGTATCAGTTCTATTGAAAATTATACAACTTTACATTAACATTTTTTAAGAGATATTTTATATTGAAAGTTTAATAAATTTCAATTTTTCTACTGAAATTCTTGGGCATAATTTTCTAAGTATTTCCCACTAAATTTTAATTTTGTTCTCATAATAAAATCTAAGAAAAAGGACTTAGAAAATGCCCAATAATTCCGAGAGAAAAAATCTGCTCAGAATGAGTTTTATAGAAACCCCAACATCTATAGGGAAGGGTGGGGTAAAATGGACACTTTAGACTTTTTCAAAATTATTCATAAGTCAGAAAGAAATTTATCAATTGAGCTCAGTTTAGGCTCGTCACAAAGGGAAAGAGTTATTTTTTGTATTGAAAAAAAATTATTAAATTTTATCAACATTTCAACCCCTCATTAACATTTTTAAAAAAGTCAAAAGTGTCCGTTTTACCCCAACCTCCCCTAGACTTTTCTATAAATAAATATCTATTCAAACCGGCACCGGAAAGTTGCACAATTTCTTACGGAATTGATGCAAGAAAACGAATCGAATATTACAGAGTTCCAACAAAAATTCAACAGAATTTCCCGAAGAAATCGCCAAGTTTTTCTATCAAATTCTTCCATAAGTGAAATGTTATCTCATTCGCCTAGGTATTCTTGTATACATTATGTATATTATATCCCTATCTAAATACATACACTTGCCAGTATCTACCCCATGAGCGCTTAAGGATGTTCGACACCCTTTTAGCCAAAATTGACGTTGTTTTCATTTTTCTGGCAAATTATCGATGGGAGTGACGTGAAAAAATATAACGATTTTGTGGTTTGTCATTCTTTAATGGCTCACGAAGTTGCGTAGTGGTGCGATAATTTTCATGCGTTTTTTCTACAGTTTTGTGATTCTTTTTAAAAGTTTAGAGAAAACGCAGGAAAATGTTCGCACCACCTTAAAATTTCGTCAGTCATTAAATAATGACAAAACGCAAAAACGTTATATTTTTCACGTCAATTCCATCATAAGTTTGCCAGAAAAATTAAAAAAATGTGAATTTTGGCAGAAAGGGTGTAGAACATCCTTAAATCATTGTACAAACAAAAATAAATCCCCAAAGAAAACCCGAACAGACTATTCTTGAAAATAGGAATGTAAAACCAATGAGTGTGCATATGTACCGATTAAAGATACATGTGCGTATGTACAGAAAGTGGACGGAGCGAGGATATTCGTTGGTCTGCAGTGCATCAAAACCCAATAAAACTCTACATAACTGAATCAGGGAATAAAACAAATAGAGAATTAGAGTTCGTAGACGTCTTTGCCGTAGGGTCTGGCGACATTGGGTCTGCACGAGGCGGGACTTGCGTAGGAATGAATAATATGCACCCTGAGTCTGACATCCCCGGACGACCTGGTGCCATCGCCCCTCTGTCTCCTGGAGAAGCTCACAGTGGTTTTGCAGCAGCAGTAATGAAACAACTTGACATAAGCGTTTCTAAAGTGTCGATCGAGCACGCAATACAGCAGATTATTAACACAAGACTTCGACAATGCAAACCAGGCTAGATTGTAAAATACTCCGGAGTTGACGCGTCTAAAGTTGCTAATGCATGCTGTACTGCCAAATGGTAACCAGAATACAGCGAAGAGGGCAAAACTGCACATGTTTGTTTTGGTGAGGTCGTAGTCCCAGGAGAAGGCGGCTGGGGGCTTGAAGGAGCTCCTTATGGCACGTCGTACACGCAGTATCAATCGCAAGTAAAGAACGATCGTTATTAGGGCTGGTAGCAGCACCAGAAGGCACGCTCCTATTACCTGCTCCATGGCTACTCCGTTGAAACGACGACCGCAGAAGTCCGGACCTAGTTTCAGGGAAGACTGAATGGCCACCGCTACGCCTGCTATTACCCAGACCGAGAACGTTATTCCGGTTATTCTACTTGGTGTGAGGATTGCATACCTTTGGGAGAAGAAGAAAAAGAAAAATGTTAATAAGTTTGCATTCATTGCATGAATTTTAGAGATCATCTACTTGGAAAATTAGATAAGATATCTCAAGGGGGATACGTCGGTGAAATTTAAGTCTTCAGTGGGCCTTGGGAACCATTGAACAGTTTGTGATATGTGACGAAGTTTGGGAATGACTAGGGAAAATCACGGATCCGATTGATTTTCCGCTGTGTAACTACGAAAAACTTAATTTTTTCCTATTTTTAGCTTCAAAATGCTTCTTGCACCGGAGTTTTTATACGATTTTAGCTTTTTTTAAAAAATATCAAAATGTTATTTTAAAAAAAATGTTATTATTATTATTATTATTATTATTATTATTATTATAAAGCATTTATTCATGTCCTGGGGTTAAACACCCCCTAAGGACAACCAAGAAATACATTCCAAGACTTCGTTCAGAATAAAAGCACAGTAGTGCATAGTAAAGTACATTTGACCTTGACAAAGCATATGCATGCATATAATAATTGACATAAATGATGTAAATGTTCGTTACACTTCAAAGAAAAAAGGTAAGCATCCGTTTTACGTTATACGCAATAGATCATGAATGAATCAATTTTTAATTTCGTAAATTTTTCACGTCAAAAGAGTATTGACTATCTACTTGGTGCAATGATTTGACGAATTATGAAAAAAATATAATTATTTGACCCTCATTAAAGACACGGAAAGGTTTTGCTGGAATTAACTGGGACACGGACGGTATAATAACAGAATAAGAAAATGAGAAAAGATTCATCTCACTTTTTTATCTTATATTTTTGTAGTAAAAAAACAATCGAAGAGGTAGAGGATAAATTAACTCATCTCACAGGGTCATGCAACCACACTTTTAAATAAATTTGACTGAATTTTCCGGTAAAAGACTTTGAATTCGATTTAAGGGGAAAAAGTCAACGGAATTTCAAGTAAAGTTCCAATTTTTTAGCGGCAGAAAAACAGAAATTTCACAATTTACGTGAATTTTCAAGTGAAAATGAATATTCACTGCCAAATTCTCTGAGAATTTAGGGAAAACTGGAATTCAAGGAGAGATTTCGCTGAATTTTCTTGATATTTCAATAATTCTCCCGGAATAATTAAACTGAAATTCACAGTTCCCCCGGATTATTCCTTGAAATTATGGATTTCCGAGGACAAAATTCCTTGAAATGAAATGAAATGACGTTTACCGGAAATTTCAGTGGAAAATTTTTAAGGACCGAATTGTATTCCATCATTTTTTTTTATTCATTTGGACATGACCCCTTCAGTCACTATCTAATCAACGCGCAAGGCGCACCCTCTTTTCTCAATGAGGAGGAATATTGCGTCGTGCTGGTTGTGCCCTGATGTGTGCTATCTTTAGAAAGAGCTGGTACCTTTCAGCAGGGAGACAGAGTCTAGCATAATTTTCCGCGGCAATTGTCGCTAGAGTCAATGAAGTCACCAGGAAACACAGTGCCTCCAGCGTCCACTCGAATCGACAGATGCTTATTGATTCCTCGTGGCCTGCTAGAATCACTATTGCCGACGCTGGAATCACTAAACCAGTTATCAGGAGGTCTGCCAGGGCAACGTTAACTAGAAATGCATTTCCTGGAAGAGAGATTCGATGTTTATTATTTACAGAGTGCAATAATTTATGCATCGATTTTTTAAGTGATTCCACAGTGGACTGGGGAACTGGGACAAGGCAATTTCAGTTGACGATGAGTGGAAGTACCGGCATCTGAGAGAAGTAGCGAAATTTTTACGAGGACCTTTTTTATAGAGCAGAGAGAGGTTTACAAAAAGGGCACCATAAAGATGTGACTATCCCTCTCAGAATCCGAGATCTTTGTCGAGAACAGATCCTCATTGAGATGGGAAAAACGTAAATTGAGAATTCTTATCTTAAAATTTGTTGAGGAACTTCTTTTTCTTTTGGAGGAAGTGATGGGATGGAAGATTGTAGGTGGTATCATTCAAAAGACAGGAAAATTGGATCCCTAATTGAACGAGGAAAAGGATTTACGGCTCAGCAATTCTCGGGATACAAACGAAATTGTTTCATTTAAGTCCTATCCTTTTCTCAAAGATGTTCCTTTCTATAATAGCTCTGAAAGCACTGAAGTAAAAAATCTCGTCTTTCTATCAATTGAGGATAAAATTTTCTTGCCTTTGCTATGGCAAAGAAAGAGAAAACAGTCGGAAGGAAATTACCGGACAAGTGAAGTAATCGTGGAGCGAACTCGATTTTCAGTACTTTTTCACCCTACACTGAGAGACAAACGACAGAGTTCTCGAACAAGTCTTACTTGTGCCAAAAAATTTTTTTTTTAATTATCCAAACAGGATTTTTCTATGTCAAACATACAAAGAGTGCGACGCGATGGAAAATTTTTGTCGCAAAAATTGATTTAATAGTTGCAAAAAATTGTATTCTCTGTGCAAAAAAATTTAATTTCTAGAACTACATGTATGAAACAATTCAAAAGAAAACCTAACGAATTCGCTAGAAAATTCTATTTGAATTCTATAGGAATTTTATGGAATTACTATTGAAAAATGCTATTCGTTTTTTGCGCTGATTCTATTGGATATTCGATAAGAAAAAGTTAATAGATTTCGAATTTCTGTTCCTTGTTTAAACTTTCGGAAACATTATGTTTTTAGGCATGAAATCAAAATCTGGCAAAATTGTGAATATGAATTGCTACGATTCCGAACACATGATTTTTATGGTGGAAAATCGATGGTTTATAAATTATCTACGAAAAATGCTCGTAATTTTCAAAAATTACAATTTTTCAATTATTTCATCAATTTTCCCCCAAAAGCGAATTTTCTATTTTTACTCGGATTTTTAAAATGTTTTCTAACGGTTCAATATCGAGATTCAAATTCAGACCCGCAAAGTTTAAATAATAGAATCATTGTAGAATGTCCGGAAACTTCGGGTTGAATGGGGCTCAAATGAAAGCTCTGACGTTCGGCCACAAAAGTGGAAAAACATTTCACTACACTGATAGAACGGTTTAGTTGAACCAAACGAGACTTTTCAACTATTACCACGAATCATTAACTTTTAACGAATCGCGGTAATAGTTAAGAAGCCTCGTTTGGTGCAACTGAATCGTTCCACCTTTTCTATCAGTGTACAAAAAAAAAGCCAAAGTGCGGTACAGACCACACTGTAGATTCAACCATTTTCAATCATGAAATTTCTCAACTAAATTGCAGCAGAAAAATTTGAAAAAAATCATGAATATTTGAAGTTACATTTTGCACAGAATTATTATTTTCTTAACAATCGTTGTTTATAAATTATTTATAGAAAATGCTTGTAATGTTAAAAAATGGAAATTCAAAAATCATTTCATCAATCTTCCTCCAAAAGTAAACTTTCTAATTTTTTTCACATTTTCAAAATGTTTCGTAACGGTTCAATATCGAGATTTAAATTCCGACCCGCAACGTTTAAATAATAGTATTATTGTAAAATGTGTGGAAACTTATTTATAGAAAATGCTGTTAATGCTAAAAAATTGCAATTTTTAAATTATTTCATCAATCTTCCTCCAAAAGTAAACTTTCTAATTTTTTTCACATTTCCAAAATGTTTCGTAACGGTTCAATATCGAGATTGAAATTCCGACCCGCAAAGTTTAAATAACAGAATCATTGCAAAATATCCGGCAACTTCGGGTCAAATGGGTTTCAAATGAAAGCTCTGACGTTCGACTGCAAAAGTAGGAAAGCATTTCACAGGAAAAAAAATAGCCAAAGTACTTAAATATCCTTAATGTAGAGGAGCATGGGGCAAAATGAAACACGGGGCAAAATGAAATAGTGGGAAAATCTCGTCATCTAAAGGAGATAGGACATTTTTGAAGAGGACCTTTTTTGTAGCTTGTAAAATTCTCTACAACAAAGGTTTTCATGAAAATCGTTCTATCTCCCTTAGATCACAAGATTTTCTTGCTGTTTCATTTTGCCCCGTGTTTCATTTTGCCCCACCGTCCCCTATTGTTTCATAAAAATAATTCAATTAAGCACCTCGTTTCTTCAAATGATCCTCCACCATCACAGCCGATATCATGAATACATTGCCGACACTCCCGACGACCGCCAACGAGGCAAGCAACAGCAGCTTAGCAACCCTGGACCAATCGGCGGACAGTGTGACAGGCGAAACGTCGGAATCGTCACTCAATCCGAATGATCCACTTCTGTCCATTGCAATCTCCATCTCCATGCCAATCATACCGGCCAGAGTACTGCTTACACTGAGTCCCTCTCGATCACTGGTGGCGGTCATCGATGCGGCGACCGCCGCAGCCGCCGCTGCATCGCCCAGAGTTGTCGTCGATGGAGTTGATGTTGATGGAAGTGTTGTCGTTAAACTCGTTATATTGATCATCCTGTCCACGGCCGGAAGGGAAAATCGTGAAAAAAAAAATCAGGAAGAAATAGAAAGAAAAATCGCATCAATGCGAGCAATCCGGGAGGAAAGAACGAGTGAAATTGCGGGGAAAATAGATACACCCGATGATAAAACGGGTAGAGTACTTGTTGCATCACCAATACCGCCTATATAACTGCATATAAGTACATGCCTATGTATCGTGTCATTGTACAGACTGTTGGAGCGAGACAACTAGTGTCTGATGTCTATCGACCCGACCCCGTGCAACGAACTCCCAACAGATATACGTAACAATAGGGAACTTGCATGATTTTTTTTCAACTTTCTAATCTCAAGTTTCGGACCTGAATAATTTATTTCTCATTCACAACCGCTTGAAACATTGCTCATTAATTGATAATTAGTTGTTAAAAGTTGAAGATTTCAAACGCTTTGCAACCACTAATGACGTCCACGCTCTCTTCTTTTTTGACCAATGAAGCGTTACCTGACCGTCTTCGTGACGTCATGACCGAAAAATTGGTCTCGAAAACGACTGATTTTCAATTAATTATCATGAGACATCTAGGCAATGTCTCACTATATTATAAAAATCCCAATCGACTTCTGAAATTAAGGGCCACAAGGGTCATGAGGGTCAGAATAAGGGTCACGAGGGTCTAAATAAGGGTCATCAGAATAAGGGTTACAAGGGCTCAAATAATGGTTACGAGGGTTAGATTAAGGGTCACAAGGGTCAGAATAAGGGTCACGAAGGTCTGAATAAGGTTCATGAGAGTCAGAATAAGGGTCATGAAGGTCTGAATAAGCTTCATGAGGGTCAGAATAAGGGTCAAGGGGTTTTGAATAAGGCTCACGAGCGTTAGATTAAGGGTTAGACAGGTCAGATTAAGGGTCGTGAGGGTCAGAAGATGGGGGACGAGGGTCAAAAAAGGGTTACAAGGATCAGATTCAGGGTCACAGTAAGAAACAAGGGTCAAAATAAAACCAAGGAACTGAATAAGGTTCATGAGGGGCAGAATAAGGGTCACGAAGGTCTGAATAAGCTTCATGAGGGTCAGAATAAGGGTCAAGGGGTTTTGAATAAGGGTCACGAGCGTTAGATTAAAGGTTAGACGGGTCAGAAGATGGGCGACGAGGGTCAAAATAAGGGTTACAGGGATCAGATTCAGGATCACAGTAAGGGTCCAGAAAAGGGTTGTGGGGGTCAGAAATAAGGGTCAAAATAAAGATCACTTTTCGCCGTTTAACTATCTATGTCACGAGGAATGGGTGAATAGAGGAGAGAGAATTGAGCTTCATGCAAGTTCCCTATTCCTTCCA
The DNA here is from genome assembly GCF_001412515.2 of Diachasma alloeum. NCBI lineage: Eukaryota > Metazoa > Arthropoda > Insecta > Hymenoptera > Braconidae > Diachasma > Diachasma alloeum. Next base: position 349,615 of record NW_021680475.1, read on the forward strand.
AGCCCCCCCAATTTACCTTTCCTTCATTCAATTAATGATTTAATAGTATCATCAATCAACGGGTCAATGGTTCCTCAAACCTCATGCCCTCAATCCCCCTGCCAAATCGACCCACGTAGCACCGTGATATTGACTCATATCAGCCCACTGGAAAAGTTTTTCATCGTAAAAATGTCATTACAAAACGAACGGAAATTCAATTTAATGTTTAATCAATCCAGGACGCGAGTTAATCACATTTATCCCTCGATTTAATGCTGAAGTGAGATGGTTGTCTGGTTGAGATAGGTGAGAATACCACGGCTATGAACTCAGTGGGGAATGTGAAGAGGTGGGATCATGATGCTGGATGGTGTGAGGACACCGGAGAGGGTGTCATTGTGGGATAGGTCACCCGCTGGGGAAAACTCCGGCTCATTATCGTAAGTGCGCTACGCGTTATGCAGGGTATATAGGTACTGGAGTCACGAGTACACCCCATCTATTAACCCAGCCCCTTGATCACTCTGAATAACTCGGGGAAATTCAAATAATTGGATGGCTGAACTCAACCCCATTATTTTCCCATGCATCTCGAATCGTTTTGTGTTCTCAAGTAAATGCGCCTGCGGACGTTGACTTTTCGTCGGGCATCACATTTAAATTATTTTTAGAGTTCTATGAATCTATGGAGAGTGAAATATTAATGTATCGATTATTTTAGTCCGTAAGGAACGCGACCGACGGCAATAAACAGTGATTTATTAGAAAACACGAGGGAAAAATGCCATTTATATCAACTAGTGTTAGGAGAGAGTGAATTCTTAAGCGGAGGGGGAAGTGATTCAATTTTTTCAAATGTTAATGTGACGGGCGGAAGCGGAAATAGGTTCATTAAAAAATCAAAAAGCGGGAGTGACGATTTCTTCATCGATTCCTCCAATTTATTTCGTTTCTTCACGTCATGTTCTCCGAATACAAAGTGAGACACATCGGGGATGTGAGGTAAATTGTCGTTAGCTATTACATTTAAATCACTGTGACAGTTCTATGAAAGTATCAAGAGTGAAATATCATTGTATTGATTATTTTTATTAATAATAAGAAATACGACCGACGGCAATAAATAGTGAATTTACATGAAAAGACAAGAGAATAATGCCATTCATATCAACTGGTGCTGCGAAAGCGGCAAGTGAAATAATTCAATACTTTCGACAATTAATATAACTGATCGAGCATCGAAAGGGAAATTCATTCATTAAAAATCAAACAGCAAAAATAATGATTTCTTTACCGGTTCCCCCAATTTATTTTCATTTCTTCATGTCATGTTCTCCGAATATAGGGTGAGAAACCAGAGATGTCAGCTATCACATTTAAATCATTTTTGACATCTCTATAAACCTATCGAGAGTGAAATATTAATGTGTACATTATATTGGTCCATAAAAATGTGACCGGCGGCAATAAACAGTGATTTACAGAAAAAGAGTATAGAATAATCCCATTCATATCAACTGGTGCTACGACAGAGTAAATTCTGAAGCGGCAAGTGAAATAATTCAATACGTTCATCTCTTAATATAACTGACCGAACGGGAAATTCATTCATAAAAAAATTCAAAAGCGAAAGTGATGATTTCTCCATCGATTCCCCCAATTCCTTTTCATTTCTTCATGTCGTCTTTCCCGAATATTTAGTGAGACACATCAGGGATGTTAGGTAAATCCGACTATGGCCGTTCACTTGTTGTCAGCTATCACATTTGAATCATTTTGAAATTTCTATAAATCTATCAAGAGTAAAATATCTGTCTACGTTATAAAAATCCAAATCGACTATTGGTGATAAAAATTTGGTACTCGAAATTAAGGGCCACAAGGGTCATGAGGGTCAGTATAAGGATCATGAGGCTGAAAACAAGGGTCTGAATAAGGTTCACGAGGGTTAATTTAAGGGTTACAAGAGTCAAATTAAGGGTCATATGGGTCAGACTAAGGGTCACAAGGGTCACTGTAAGGGTCGAGATAAGGGTTATGGGGGTAAAAAATCCCGAGGGTTAGTTTAAGGATCATAAGAGTCAAATTAAGGGTCACATGGGTCAGATTAAGGGTCACTGTAAGGGTTCAGAAAAGGGTTGTGGGGGTAAAAAATTAAGGGTCACAAGGGTCAGAATAAGGATCATGGCGGTCATATGGGGGTCATACGGGGGTTGGCGAGCGGAGCGAGCGGGGGCGTAGCCCCCTGTTAATATATCGATTATTTTATTCCATAAAAAATTCAACCGACAGCCACAAACAATCATTTACACAAAAAGACAAAAGAATATTGCCATTCATGTCAACTGGTGCTACGAACGAATGAATTCTTAAACGTCGAGTCAAGTAATTCAATTCTGTCAACTGTTGACATGACCGACAGAGAGGCAAATTCATTCACAAAAAAATCAAAAAGCGAAATTAATGATTTCTTCATCGGTTCCCAATTCATTTTCATTTCTTCATGTCATGTTCGCCGAATATAGGGTGAGACACACTGGGGACTTAAGGTAGAGCGGTGTCGACCGGCCAGGGTGGTATGGCGGTATAAACGCGGGTGGCGGGCACTGGAACGAGAAGCTGTATCGATTGAAAGCTTTGCCGGGACCACCGCCTTCTGCCAATCCACAACTCCCTTCAGCCCAACCCCTCGGGTACTCCACCCCCTCCACCCTCTCTGTATTTACATTCGCTTTGATATGCCCTTTAACAGGCGAGATGTGCATACTGTATTTATGCTCAATCCTCTCTGTCAACAGTATCAACACCTTGCAATTCCTCCCGTCGCGGTTAATTTCTTTTTGAGAAATTATCGAGCGTTAACTGCACCGGGGGAAACTTGAGATTCTATTAATACGAGTTTTCGATTTCGACGTAGACTCAGGAGGTTGCCAGTGTTTATCATGTACACAGAAATTTGATATACGTATAGTGAATTACTGAACCACAACCGCGTGCCTAGTACTACGACGTGCGCGTGTTTGGCCTTTTATGCTGGAAACATTATCGACCGATTAATTGGGGAAATTAGGAGGAAATAAGAAACACGTTTTCGCATGTTTCTCGGCATTTTTTTTATCGCTGAGGTCGACTCGCATTTTATCATCATGATTTTGCGCATTTGAGGGGGCGACATGGGGCTGCGGGGGGACGAGGGATTTAATGCCTTACCTGACTCTTTATTACAGCAGTGAAACGCTTAATGCCAAGTTTATTGTTTATTTATTCAGGTTTTCCACGCACCAATATCTATGTCACGGACTGTCAAACTGTCAATGCGCTGGTGGAATTGCATCTTCTCATTGGAAATTTTCTTCTTTTTCTCGCGGTGTCACTCACTCGGTTGTAGAATTAATGGACTTTTTAACGATTTTTTTTTTGCTCGATGGAAACGTCGGACTATTAGTATCGCGCTGTGGAATTTCGATGAGATTTTTATTTTTCAGGTGAGCTTTTGAGATAATGGGTTTAGATTTTCAACAGACATTTCTGAAATTATTGGTTTAGTGATGGATCAATGTATTTATGTTTATATTAGTTTTAGTTTCATTTGAAAAATAATAATATAGAATTTGAGTGAATTAACGTTAATTTACAGTTTCTGGAATTTAATCGGTAACTTTTTGATTTATTACTTGCTTCAATCGAGATTCCTAAGCCTCATGATAATTTTTTTCTCGATAAATAAGCGACATTCTGGGACGGCACGCACCGGTGTACTGAAAGGATGGTGGGCTTTCGTAATCTAACATCTCTGTGTTGGTTGTACGAGGTTTAATACCCACCAATACGGAAATTCATCGAGCGCACGCGCACAATTTTCCCCGTGAATTTTCCCACCCCATGATACTCTCCATTAACATTATTCACATTATTCCAGTATACAATATTTAATGTATTTATTCTTACGTACGTATACACGTGGAATTGTATTGCTTACAATTAAGTGAGGATTACAGAGGCTGACTACATAGTATTTTCAACCATTTGGCAACTTGAATAAGCCATTTTATCATCATAAGTTTTTCCTTGAGATTCGCTTTAGTTTGTTTTTTGCTTCTCTTGTTGCACGAAACTGAACGCGATGGTTTGATGAAACTTTTCTGGCCACCCTCCAATTGATTTCACGTTATGCTGCACGTTGGATGAGACTGAAAGTATAATTTCTCGATTTATCAAATGTTTCGATTCATGAGGAGGGGAAGTAGGGTGGAAAAATAAAAATAACATTTGACTTTTTTTTAATATTCATGTGGGTCGGAAAAAAATTATCGATTCAGCTTTGTCTAGACGCTTTGGGAACCGGAAAAGGTACCTCTTTATCAAGTAGAAGAAGAAATTATTATTACTTTCGTCAACAACTCAGTGCGGTGTGAAGACTATCCAAGTGGTGAACCGCGTGGAAAAAATATATCCCCGGTGATTATATCTAAATTATATGTAGCATTATATGAGATTTATCGCCAATGCTAAGATATATTTTTGGAAAAGGCAATATTCAAGATATATGCGGGATTTAAGGTTCACACTTCTGTTCAGCATATATCTCAGGTATTATATATTTTGCTGCAGATACAAGTAGAGATGCAAAATGACCATGACTTTCAGTTAAAAAGTCGGTGCGTCATATGACCGTCATTTTTTAGATCGCGTTATATGACCAAATCTACACATCATATATCTTGGATATTGCTCATTAATTATTATTTTAAAATTGGAATTATTTTATTTTTATTTGCCGTTGTTGGCCACAATTTGCTTCCAAATTATTTATGACCATCATTTTTAGTTAAGGATGTTCGACACCCTTTTAGCCAAAATTGACGTTGTTTTCATTTTTCTGGCAAATTATCGATGGAAGTGATGTGAAAAAATATAACGATTTTGTGGTTTGTCATTCTTTTTAAAAGTTTAGAGAAAACGCAGGAAAATGTTCGCACCACCTTAAAATTTCGTCAGTCATTAAATAATGACAAAACGCAAAAACGTTATATTTTTTCACGTCAATTCCATCGTAAGTTTGCCAGAAAAATTAAAAAAACGTGAATTTTAGCAGAAAGGGTGTAGAACATCCTTAAAAAGTCTGTGCGTCATATGACCGTCATTTTTTAGATCGCGTTATGTGACCACAAATAATTTGGAAGCAAATCGTGGTCAACAACAGCAAATAAAAATACAATAATTCCAATTTAAAAATAATAATTAATATAATTGTATATTTTGCCGCAGATATAACTAGAGATGCAAAATGCCTGTTATTTTTCAGAACGCGTTATATGACCAAAAATGACGGTCATATGACGCACAGATTTTTTAACTAAAAATGATGGTCACGAATAATTTGGATGCAAATTGTGGTCAACAACGGCAAATAAAAATGAAATAATTCCGATTTTTTAGGATTTCAACAGAAAAAAAATTGTCGAAATAGTTGCGTATCCTCATTAAGACGAGTGTAGAATTCTACTTGAATGAGATTAATAGAGTTCTGCCAAGTGAAGCACATTTTGAAAGACTCAATTGAAATAAAAAATCATTTAATGATAGCCATGGTTAAATACTTCTAATAGCTTAGTTCATAAACATTTCCTAAATCAAACTTTCCGTGTAATCTCAACATCTAGTCATTGTGGATCCATTCTGGGAATAGATCCACTAATGAAACTTTATGACTATTTAAATCACTGATTTAGTGATGTGAAAATTCTGCTACAGAAGTGACATTCCATTCAGAATGTGTCAATGAACATAATGAGCCCAACTACTTGGATTTCCTTGACATTAAAATAAAATTCAAATGTACATATTTCACCCCACTTGTCTCAAAGTAATTTATTTCAATTATTGATTATCTTACCGAGGCGTTCTTAGCCTTTTCTAGAGAATCCCTTATTGCATCTGTAATTATTCAGAGACAATTAAACTCCATGTTTAGATTTTCCGTACACTTTTTAGCTCTTATCTTCATTGATGAGTCTATCTTCATGGCCGCCCCCAATTCAAGAATCAATAACTCAAAATAATTGGCCTTGATGAATTCTCATTATAAAGAAAACTTGAAATAATCAAAAAGCACACCAATCGAGTTTATTTAATGCAAATAAATAAATATCGCTCTGTGTGCATTAGAGTTGGAGGCATTTTTTCGTGACCACAAAAAAAAAATTTTTTTCCAAGAATCTTCTTTTTTCCGGAGAAACAAGATGTGATAAGATTCATAGATGATATGAGCAACAGAGGTTTTTCTTGCAATTGTGATCCTATTGCTTTTCTCCCCCTAACATATCTCTGAAAACTCTGTAAAAATGAAGAAAATCCTAAGGAAATGTGATATTTTCTTATTGCAGCCTTTTTCATTTTTTTTCTTTTAGTTTGCTCCGTATATTAGTGTAGTGAATAATAAAAACATAAATTTTCATAGAACAATTACTACACTGATAAAAGTCGTATCTCTCGATATTATAAAAATTCGAATTGACCTCTGGTAATAAAAATTTGGTACTCGAAATTAATACTCTACAATGAAGGGTCACAAGGGTCAGAATAAGGATCATAGGGGTCATATGGAGGTGGGCGAGTATGAAAAAAAAATCTCTAAAAAGTACAATGTTTCACAAAACTTTTGCATTTGCACAGAATTTTCAAGGATATATTAGTAGAAGAAAAAAATGCTTAATCAGTTCAATTTCGTATATGAAAATATATTTTTTCAATCGGCTTAGGGCCGGTGGCACCAAGCCCTGTTGGCTAAATCAATCGTCGGAATAAATTTAGATCTGCAGTAAATTTATTGCAGTTGGAGAATTTCAGGAATTCGTCGCAGAGTAAACTAAATACTTCATAATCAGTGGTATTATTGGCAAATAGTGATGATACATCGATACACCACGTTTTTTAGTAAAATACCTTCGATGAACTTTCGATCGAAATTGATCTGCAGATTATTTTTATTTATTCCGAACCTTAACTGGTGCAACTTGGTGCAAACGAGCCTAAGAAGAATAAAGAAATCTCCTGATAAGGCCTTCCTAGGAGTCGAAACGTTGGGATAATTTATACTTTGATAAATTCTTTATTAATTCCAACTCCTGGAAAATAACTGGATTATCGTCAGAATTTTTATTTATTTACTTCAAACATAGCCAAGGGACGGCAACGAAAAAATGCCTGTAATCGGCACCCCAGTGTGCAAATTCACTCATTGTTCCCTCCAATTCATGAATTAACTCAAGAGAAATTTTCCAAATAAATTATTAACTACAAATAGTCGTGTTAATAATGATCCTGAATAACTTCTCAATTCAAAATAGTCTTCAAATAATCAAAAATATATCCATCCCCGGTGTCTCCCACATCTTTGAGCTTTCATCTTCACTGACGATTATATTTTATTATTATCTTCATTGTTGCCCTCAATTCACGAATTAATAACTCAAAAGAATTTTCCTAAATGAATTATTAACCCAAAATGGTTCCTAAATAATCAACAAGAGCACACGAATGCCTCGTGTACAGTGCTCCCCCGTGGACATCAATCATCGGTCCGAAATAATTAACGAGTGTCTATCGATTGACCCCCACCGAACCCGACCACAAACAACTGAGCCAAAAAACACTCTACTCCCCTTAAAAAAATCCCCATACCTTCAAACAACATCTTCCTGCTGTCCCCAATCTTCGGTGGTGAGACCCTTATCCTCTTGACCCCAGGTTCCTCAAAACCATTGCTAAAGGAAGATCTCGGTTTATCAAATCGTTCCGAAGTAACATGTGTAATCTGTCTCGAAACAGAAGGAAGACAGGACTGGCTGTGACTGGCACAGCTCGACGTTGTGGAAGATACACTGGACAAGGCAGAATCACTAACATCAGGAATGATCCCTTGGCAAACGAGTATATCCCTCACATCCTGGCGACTCTCAGGCCGTCCTAAACTGTACTCTTCACCTTTGGCACCATCAAAAGGCTTCTCCATCGCACCCAACACGTCCTCAGGGCTCATCTTCCCCGCCTCAACCCCAGGGCCACTCTTCAACGAAGACGTCCACTCCCTCCCATAATTCCCACCACGAGGACCAACGAGTTTAATAGTCTTCCCCAGTAGCACAGCATCCCCAGGATCATCGATATTAGCAAGATGATAATCAAACAAATAACTCCAATTCGTCGTATTCCTCTTGATCGTGGACGGCGGCGCCCTATCCAATGCTCTCTGATCATCAATATCATCATTAAAAATACTCTCCATCATCGAAATACTCTCGTACCCATCGACACAGTAATTACTCGTTATCGAGTACTCCCTCTCGTCAATCCTCTCACTATTACCCTCCATCGATCCCCCAGGCTCTGCCATATCCTCGAAGTTCCTCTTCTTCACAGACTCTCTGAAATCGTCAAAATCCAGCTCGTAATGGGCCTCGTCCTTGGACAAATTAGCGTCATCCCAGAATATCCCTCCCCCAGGGCTCATGTCCTCGGTTACTGACACAGTAGTTGACACAGAACACATGTCGACTGAATAGTTCAGACATTTTTCTGTCTTCTCCTCACTCCCTCCAGGAGCTTCTAGGGCTCTCTCTTCGTCCCCACAGATATTCATCAGCTTCTCGACTCGACTCTCGCAGCTCCCTGTGCTGTGGGCATCGACAATCTCCACTTTATTCGACTGCTTTCTACTCCTCTCACGATCCAAAAGGTTCTTCAACCACGTGAGACCCTTCCTCTCCTTCACTCCCTTCTTTCTCTTGTCGTTTTGGGAGGCGTCTTTGCATCTGTGTGTGTTTTTGTTGAGTCTTCGTGGACGTCTGGTGACGATGGATCTGCGAGACAGAGTCTTCAGTACTCCTGCCTTGAAGCAGGAGACCTCGTGCTAGGGAACCTCGTAAACGTCGTTATCACAGGTTTCCTCGATTTTTTTGTTACTGAGATCGTCTTCGTAGGTGAGCAAGTCTGCACAGGCTTTATTCACGTCAAACGAGTTCTGCTGGAGGTACCAGAGGGTCGAGTTGGTGGATGGAGGAGCTGAGGGTAGGAATTTAAGGTATTCACAGTAGAATGTCGTCTTCGGGGGCTGGGGACCCAGCAGAGTCACCCCAAGTTCATTTATCCTAGTTTCTTCCTCGACTTTTCCCTTTATGAGCCCCTTCCAGAGCATCAGGGTGAGTAATTGTTATGCGTAGGACCTCTCCGTTGTCGGTGAATCAATCTCCCACTTGGTGGAGATGAATCTATTGAAAATTGGCTCGCAAATGCTCGAATACTCGTTCTTCATTAGTTTGGAGCGCATGAGGACTCTGGTTATGTGCTCTGGGGAGTGACTCAGGCATACGTGGAGGACATTGACGAGTCTTGCACAGGTGTTCCCGGGGTTCGAGGTCAACTCCATGTCCAGGTAGAGGGAGAGCAGGTCGGAGAGTTTGTCGAAGTAGGGACGATAGTCGTGCATGTCGTCTTTTATGTCTAGCCAGTAGAAGTAGAAGAATGTCAGCATTCGACTCATCTGGGAGCTGAGGGCCGACGCTCGTTGGGGGAAGGTGTAGCAGAGGTTCGTCTCTTTTGAGATGTTGTTTACGTAGAGGGATAGCATGTCCTCGAGGACCTGGTGACTCCTGCTGCCCACCGACGAGCAGAGGGTCGCCTCGAAGCTCGGGTACCAGGCAGATGTCTCTTCCATGTCGAGGGAGACTGGTGATGAGTGGAGGATTAGAGCTGCAAACAGCCCTGATTTGCGTTTGGTAGTGATCGTTGGCGTACAAGTGGCTAATTTTTTTTTAATCGATAGATATTGACACGTAGGTCAAACTGTCTTAATGGTTTTTGCATTTCGAGTGGGGCGCAGTTAGGAAAAACAATAAAAAGGCCTTGAAAAGGCCGTTTTCGCAAATTGTGAGGAAATGGTCAACTTTTTATAATTTTTGACTGAATGCCTTTTTGAAGATCTCAATTAGTTCTACATTTTTTGTTTTTTGGGTTTTTTGTATTAGAGACGTCCTGAGCTATTAATTTCGATTAGGTTATAAATATTAAAAAGTAAAAGTACTATTGGCTGTTTCTCTTGATGATCGATAGCTTTCAACATTTAGATGGAATTTTATATGTAGTTTTCATGTTTTTGGATTTTGTCCGTGGGGAATATCAAATTCTCAATATATCGAGAATAATCAAAGAGTAAAAAATACAAAAAAACCAAAGAAGACGAAGTTTTTAAAATATTGATACATGAAAGGTTGAAGAATAATTTCTGTTCTGATGAATGGAATCGTCTTTTCCACCACTCCTTGACGTTAACGTGGGTTTGCCTTACCCCCACTCTGCCAACTGAAGAACTGCTGACGAACCACAGTTGTCATAGGTTTCCGTCTTTTACTATCATTCTTTTATAAATGCATCGTCCAAAAACATGAAAACTATTCAGAAAATTTCATCTAAATGTTAAAAACTATCGATCGGTGAGAAAAAACTACTACTACTTCCATTTTTTAATAGCATTTATAAACTAATTGAAATTACTAGCTTAGGACATGAATAATCGAGAAAACATAAGACTTTTGTCAAGTATAGAAGTCATTGAGACCTTAAAGAAAACATTTCAAATTTACTATTTTCTCATCATTTGCGAAAAAGAGCTTTTCAGAATCTTTTTTAGTGTTTTTCATATATCCGCCCCACTCAAAATGCGAAAAGCAATCAGGAAAATTTGATCTACAAGTTAATATCTATCGATTAAAAAAACAATTAGCCACTAGTACGTTAACGATGGGTTTCTCATTTTCTAAAGCCTTTTTCGGGGGCTGTTTGCAGCTCTAGATTGTTAGGGCCTCTGGAGGTTTGTTTGGGGTTTCGTTGCTCCGAAATTGATGTACTCACCGATTATGTCTGGAGGTGAAGGGTAATACCGATCTTGAGACGAATTATTTACGAGTAATTTGGGAATAAATGCGCAATTTTTCGACTTGTTTTGGTTTGAAAAAGAATCAATGGAATTAAAAAATAGACGTACACTGCACACGTGCAGACGACACATACACAACGATTAATGAGGGCGCAGCACCCTTCGATTTTAGAGTTCCCAGAAAGCCCAGCAGATGTCCCAACAAATGGTCGTCAAAGTCCGGGTGATTAGACAATCGTTATAAACTTATATTTTGGGGATATTTTCTTGGAGAAATTGACATAATGAAAGTGGGAAGAATTATTGGGGGATTTTCGGTATTTTTTGGATGATGAGGGGACACTGGGGTGCCCCAGTGACCCCATATCACCTCCGTGTTACCAATAAAATCGCTGCTGTTACGGAGATTTGACTGCGCTGGCTCTGGGATACACTGGTACTGCGGCCCGTTTCACGTATGTGACATGGCGTCCGGGTAGAAAGAAAGTTGACTGTTAAATAAGCGTTAATGTTGTTTTTATGACATTGAATTAGAGTTGAATAATACTAATCTGAGACCGCGAATTTTCCAAAGACACTGGCATTGATGGTAATGCATGCGAGGAAACCACAAAGGATCAGCGATGGGTAGGGCTCCCAACAACTTGAGAGACTTTGACTTCTCTCTATCCACTCAAATTATATTTTTTTCCCCTCCTTGCAAAAAATCCATTCTCTCTTTACCTTACCAAACATCATTGACTTATTATTTTCGTCGTCGAGTCACTTGTGTCCCATCAATTACTCACTTCTATTTATTCCGAACTCTTGATAATGCAAATTTCATTTTTTTCCTGTTTACGGAGGTGCATTTTTTGGCATTAATGGCATTTTCTCTTTATGATTTCTCTTGTCTTACCTTCATTTATTCCTTCCCACTCCTCCAAGTCTGCATTATCCGAGACCAATTATCCCATTCTCCTACGATCGTTTGACTTTTCTTATGTTTAATTAATTCAACAACTCCCCTCCCCTCCTCCCACATTGATTGGTTTTAATTAATGATTTTTTTCCAATGGCAATTATTGTTTAGTAATTTAAAAAATTTGTTCTTGTGATTTCAGGTACTTTGAAAAGCACCAGACCCATCCCTATCAGGTAAATATCAAGTCAAACGTCGGATCTCGGGATGTTTCATGATGATTTCATATACAAGTTATTCTAGTCCATGGATTGTTCATTAGGGGATGTAGAATCGTCTCGATAATGATTTAGCAATATTGTGGGGGGATTATATCGTGGATTTTGGGGTTTACGTGAGAGCCATTTATCGCAACAGAATTGATTTTTTTCGCAACTCCCTTTGTATCTTTCTACATTGAATCCTCGTTTCGTCTTTAAACTCATTACAATTAGTAATTATTCACTCGATTGTTCGAGACGTTGGGATTAATAAGCACTAGTAGAGGCTGGATACAGTTCAATTGGATTGGAGTAAATAAAAAGCATAATGGGAATATGTAGTTTCGTCGAACATAACCTCAATCTACGAAAAATCAATAGTAGTTTGACTGAGTATTTGGATGCTGATAATATTCCATAGATCATGAGATTCGCCCGGAAAAAAGTAATTGAATGCTGTTGTTATCTGTTGATTGTCATCGGGGCTGAATTTAAAAATGTTATTGAGGGTTTCTCGTTTTTGGATTTTTTGCAGAACGCCAAATACGGCAGTTCTAAGGGTGGCTACTCCTCGTCGGCAGTGTCATCAGATGGACGTTACGAGGGACGTATGCGAGACTCACCAAATGGCAATTCTTACAGCCCAGCTGGTGGATTGGGTATGGGCATGGCTGTTGATCGTGACAGTCCACGTAGCTACACATCCAAACCTCTATACAAGAAGGAGAGAGAAAATAGAGACTACAAGTTATCCTCCTCTAGGGACAAGTATTCCGGTGAGTATTTTTTTTTACCCAAAATTATGGGAATGATGAGTGTGGAGAATGAACAGGCCAGTTGCTGGACGGTTAAGGGACATTCAAGTTTCGTGCCAGGATCTGAAATAAAAAAATCACCTGAATGGGGATATGATGGTTTCCATACCTTCAAGAATGCTTTAATTAGCAGAAAAAAATTATTTGAAATGAAAATAACAAAATATAGAATAATTATTGTAAGAAATAGTTTAATGCAGCCGAAACCCCTAATTTCTGGACGACTGGGCGATTTTTTTTATTTATTAAATGGTGATCAATGGAAAAAATAATTGATCACATGATTATACAGGAGTAATATTATTGAAAGGTGAAATAATCAGTACAATTTTCATTTTATTTATGGAATATTCAATGCAAGTTGAAATTGTTCAGAAATTGACCTATTTACCCTAGTCTTCGAGGGTTTCTGAGCTTTTGAAGCTCTTTCTTTTGGTAATTTATTGTTTAATGAGGGCTAAATAACGAATTTTGTATTCAAGTTGACAACTGAAATGAAGTAATCGATCTTGGAGATTTAATTCAGCTTGTGGAGGAGTCTTAGATTTTTTTCATATTCACAATTGTGGAAATTTTTATTGTTTTTAAAGTTAATTCACTCGTTCGTTGAATGAAATAGATTGATTTTAAATATGCTTATTAATGTTTAATTTAAGTTGAATATTAAATTCAATTAATTGATCTTGAAGATTTAATTGAGTTCGTAAAGGAACTTTAGACTTGGCTAATATTCTGAGTGATCCTGAAGTATAGAAATTCTTATTGTAATGGCAACTTTCAAAGTCTCTCGTTTTATTAATTTTTTATATATTGCTGACGAATGGTTAACTCGAGTTGAATGTTTAATTCAACTAATTGACTTTGAAGATTAAATTTAGGCTGAAATGAACTATTGACTTCCTTCAATATTCTGGATGATCTTGAATCCTGGAAATTGTTATTGTTATGTCGGCCTTCTAAGCCTCTCGTCTCTATTTACTTATGATTAAAAACAGTAAAAAAGGAATTCGTTGAGTTCAAAATCATGTACTTGGAACTCTTCCCTTTGTTCATTCATTGTTTATCGAGGACTGAATAACGAATGTTTAATTCAATTCAATACTCGAATTGAATTAATTGCTCTCGAAGATTTAATTGAGTACACATTGAATATATACCGAGTGATCCTGAATCATCGAAATTGTTATTATTGAAAATATTTGAAGCCCTTTCATTTTATTTACCCTTTGTTTGTTGATAATTTAAAACATTTGAATCGAATTAGTTGACCTCAAAATCATGCGATTGGAGATGTACTTGCGCTTCGAGCACCTCATCTCATCAGTTATTATTTATTGAGGACTCGATAACGAATGTTGAATTCAAGTTGAATATTGAATTGAATTAATTGGAGTGAAATTGAGCATGTGATGGAGCTTGGAGTTCTCTTTAACGTCTTGAATGATTTACAATTGAAGAGATAGTGTAATTGCATCTTCTAAGGCTTCATCTTTCTGTTTGTTAATTGCTTTTATTTGTTGGTTGTTCATTGATGATTCTAGAAGGCAAATATTGAATCGGTTCATCCGAAAATTTTGTACTTGAAAGCGAAAAACAGCTCTTCAATGTTTTAAATGATTGAAACTTCTATAAATCATGCAATTGCAGACTTTCTATTTTCGTCAATTATCGGTGCTTGATGATTTTAAATAATTATTGACTGATTTAATCTGGAAATTATGTCATTCTAGGTGTTGAGAAGCTTGAGATTTCCTCTAATTTATGATATCCATCCCCATGTTCATAATAAAGTTGACGTGGATATTCGGATATAGGATAAAATAGTATTGTATTTCCTTTCTATTGACACCTCATGATCTCTCAAATTATTGCTCCAATACTTTCAGTTTTACAAAATTACCCCTTTCAATGCTTTATCATTTTATTCTTTACTGTTCATTGACGATTGCAAGCAGCGAATATTGACTCAGTTGATCACAAGATTTTGTAATTGAAATATAAATGAGCTTCAACTTATCTACAATGTTTTAAAATTACAAATTGCATAATTTTTTCCATTAAAATCTCATGATCTCTCAAATTGTAATTTTTAAAATTTTCTTTTTTACTGTTCATTGATGATTGCAAGCAGTGAATATTGACTCAGTTGATCATAAGATCTTGTAATTGAAGATACAAAGGAGCTTCAACTTATCTACAATGTTTTAAAATTAAGGAGATAGTGTAATTGCGGGTTGCAAGCTCTTCATTCCATCCTCCAGTTGATCATGGATGCTCATAGCCAGTAATCATTCCACCATTTGATCCCAAGACCTTGTAATTGGAGGTGTCTGGAGCTTGAAGTTCCTTTCAACTAATGATTGTTCTCTTGTCCCTGATATTAATCCCCTGGCCTTTCTTACATTGCTCCTTTCAAGGTTCTCAATATCCCAAAATTAAAGAGATCGTACAGTCGAAAATGTTGAGGCATTACATTTTCTTCATTGACAGTTTATGTAGACCATAAATATTGAATTCAAATGGAATATCGAATGAACACTCTCGAGATCTTTCGAGGGTTTGAAGAAGCTTGAAGCTCTCCTAGATATTTAAAACGAATGAAAACTCATGGAATCGTGTAATTGCAGCTTTAAAACCATTAATTATATATGTGTAGATTGTGCAAGATCTCCGAAGGACAAAAGGAGTCGAGACAGTCGGGATTCAGAGCACAGGACCAACCATGATAGGAGTGGAGGCGAGGTAAGAATTCTATTGATTACAATTGGGTTGCGAGCTGGTGAAGTGACTTTTCATTAGCCCCAGCTCGTCATCTCTCGCTTCTGTCCTTGAATAACATGTTCAATGATCGTTTCCTCCAACCACAGATTTTACATCCCATAAAATTGTCATCGAACTCATCTCGAGAGTCGTCGCTGCGCAAACCTGTAGCCCACAATTCCTGTCAGGTAATTATGCCAATACTCTAACCCCAATAATTCTCTAATCCCATCTCTTCGTGGATTCATTAATCATCACAATTTGGAATAGGATAAACGGGGTGATGAGCGAGGCGCCGGTGGTGGCAGTGGTGCTGGTGGTGCGATGGAGAGGACCGCAAGATTTGGTGACTGGTCTGAGCACATGAGTTCGTCTGGTAAAAAGTATTACTACAACTGCAAGACAGAAGTGTCACAGTGGGAAAAACCACGTGAGTGGATTGTACGGAATGACAGTAGACAACGTCAATCTAATGACTATTCATCTAGGTCAAGTGAGTATCTTCAAACATTTATTTGAACTCATTCAATTCATTTCCATAAAAATGGTTTATCTCGACATTTATTCAGTAGTGAAGTTGTAAAATAGAACAAGTAGATTTTTCACATTTTGTTGGACGTGGAATTATTTCTGCGACGAGGGAACTGGGAGGGAAGTTTCAAGAGACAGTTTTTGTTGGGAATTTATTCAGCTTTCTTGTAAAATTGTTTGGTTTTGAGGTGAAGAAATAGTAGTGCAGAAGTTTCCTTTCTCATTTAGTACGATTTGCAGGTAAAATGATCTAAATTGAATTTGTTCTCGTTGGAGACTTTGAGGGGATTTCTGAATCTAGGGGGGATAACTGGGTTTTCGTAGGAACTTTTCTTATAGCTCTCATTTTCCTGTAGCATGAATTTGTTCAAGAATATTTGGTAATTTAATTTTTTATACTCCCTTGATGTACAATCGATTCGTGTAATAAGTGATTTTCTTGAATCCACAAAACTCACAATCTAATTCTATTCCATCTAATCTCTAGGTTTATATCGAGTCCCAATCCAAGTAAAAATGATCAGATATGTGAATATAATTCCTCGATTATTATTATTCCTTTATCTCTTTTTTTCTGTTGTATTTTCGTAAACTTTCTTTCTGTAAATCTCACTTACAGACAGGTAATTTCGCAGAATGAACCATAAGGTTCGAATGTATATCAATAAAATCAACATTTTGCCATTCTTGTGGAAATATGTTAATAACAAGCATTTCAGAGGAAAGTATGGGGAACCATTTTTCGGTGGAAATTTCTTCAGCTTTCTTACGGAATTATTTGTTTTTGAGATGAAGGAATAGTAAATCAGACGTTTCCATTCTCATTTAGTAGTCTATTTGGAGGTAAAACGATCTAAATCGAATTAGTTCTCACTTGAGTCTTTAGAGAGAATTTCTGAATCTAGGAGGGATAATTGATTTTTCGTAGGTAGCCCTCTTATACCTCTCATTTTCCTGTAGCATGAATTTCCTCAGGTAACGAGGTAAAATCGATCTGGCTCGTTGGGCCACCATGTTTTGTTGGAAATCTGTCCATTTTTCTGATAAAATCGTTAGTTTTCAAGACGAATGCACGATAATCAGAAGTGTTGATTATTACGATTATGACGATTATTTCAAGGAATACTTCAGAGTCTAAAAAAGATAACTGAATTATAGTAGAGACCTCTCTTATAGCTCTTATTTTCATCTAGAAAAAAAGTTCCTTACAAAAGATTTCGAAATTTTCTCTAAATTTCTACGCATTAATTGCTGAACCACTACTCAAGTGAGGAAACATACGAGAAAACATTAATGTTCCATATTTCATCAGATATAGAATTATCTTGATAGCAAATGCTTCAAAAGGCAAATGTCAGAAGACATTTTTTGATGGAAAACTAATGAATTTGACCATTATCTCACAAGGCAACATTTAATTCAAATCATCTCAGTTGCGTCTTTAAAGAATATTCCTAAATGCAGCGGAATAGCTGAATTTTTACAGAAATCTCTCCTAGACCTCTCATTTTCCTCTAGGAAGGAGTTCACTGAAAAGTTTTACTATTTCCTCAGAATCTCCACGAAGGGGAAATTATTTTGCTCGTTTTGCCACTAAAGTGACAAGATATACCAGAAAATCTCAATTTTCCACATCCCACTGAGCACTGAATTATCTTCATAACAAATGATTCGACAGGAAAATGCCAAAAGCCATGTTCAGTCGAAATTCTTGCCCTCAAAGAAGGAGTGACGCTTTCAAATTAGCCTCAGCACTTCACTACTGAATTATTCATTTACAGTTGAAATATTCTCATTGTTCTCATCTTCATTGATTACAAAATCCCACGAATGATAATTAATAAAGACAAATGACAAATGATACTTGTTTATTAGGTCACGATAAACATTCCAACTCGCGATCAAACAGCAGTAGCAATGTACGCGACAGTAAATCATCAATTCGACAATCGGATAAACGTGAATACTGGGCATCGTGTAGTGGTAGTGGACCAGGTGGTGGTAATAATGGTGGTGGTAGTTGCAGTAGTGGTAGCAGCTCGAGTAAAGACGAAATAGCAACACGTGAGCGTGAAAAAGAACGTGAATTACGTGATAGAGAGCGTGAGCGTGAGATACGTGATCGTGAAATGCGTGATCGTGAACGGGACAGAGAATTGCGTGAACGTGATAGGGATAGAGATAGAGATTGTAGAGATACAACGAGGGAACTCGATATTGGTATTGAGAGACAGGCACAGGATATGGATATATCGCCTGGTGATTCAACACCAACGTCTGAGCCACTCAATTCGAGTGGTCATGACACACTGCCACAGGGACCTGTACTCCTTGCAACAGCGTTACCTCGATTAGCATCTCATCCACCATCAACACCACAGACACCAGGAAAATTGGCAACATCACCACAGCAATCTGGTACACAACAATCGGCTAATACTAATGCTGGACCTGGACCACCGGTAACACTTGCCAGTTTACCTAGGCTTTTATCCCAAATTACTGGAAGTAAGGAGCAGACGGATATTACACCGCAGAGAGCACTGCAAACTATTCAAACCGCTATTTTATTGTCTCGACAGGTGAGTGCAAATATCCAATTACTTTTCTATTTTGGCTATTTTTTCTCCAGCGAAATGCTTTTATTGAAGCCCATTTGACCCTGAATTTCCGGGCATTTTACAATGATTTTATTATTTAAACTTTGCAGATCTGAATTTGTCAATAAAGAATGTTTTAAAAAATAAGAATTTTGTGCAAAATCTAACTTCAATGACCTTGAACATTCATGATTTTTACAAAAATTTTCTCATGTGATTTAATAGATAAATTTGATGATTGAAAATGGGGTTGAATCTACAGTGTGGTCTCTAAGAACCACTTCCACGTCTCTAAGAGATACTTGGATATCCTCAAGTCGACTTTAACTATTGATCAGTTTTCAATGAATGTCTCGGAATCTAAGGCAGATAACAAAATTTTTGTTATAACCTTTTTTGTACAGCAAATTAAAACCTACGAAAAGGGTAATTACGAAGATTTCGCTATCCCTCTTAGATTCCGAGATATTCTTTAAAAATTCAGCTGGGAGTCAAGTCGACTTAAACCCTTTTATCGTTTCGGTACTGAATTTTTAACGAAACGAATGTGAGAATTTGAGATCAATTTTTTTGATAAGTACCAGTGAATATAAGACAAATTGACGACTTGTCTTCAGGAACTTTTTCTCCATGTTCATTAAAATTTTAATCAACCAGTTCAAGTTGATCTTTCAGCAATAAAATGGATAATATATAACAAATAGAGGCAGTAGCATGACGTTATTGGGTTTTTCATGTTTCAAATATCCGCATCATTTTCCTGACTACCCCAGATGTTTTTTTAGCCATTGGATTCCATATATTTTTCTACATTGGACTCTTCTAGTGGATAATTTATCAATTTAAAAATAAACCCCATAAGATTCCGATAAACGAAGCATTAGTTTATTTAAGGTTGCCAAAATTGTTGCACTGAATTTTTGTTAATTCAAACGATTTTCAGCACATGGACACCCTTCATAATTGAGCCATTTAGGATCATGGTCTGTAATTTCATCGGGTAATCCTCGTATATGAGCTAAAGAGCTTCGTAAAACGATATGAAAACCACTCTCTTAATCACAGTAATCTATCTCTTAAGCCAAGAGTCATTAGAAATAATGGATTAGAGTACTTTGGGAGTCGTGATGAGCATTTAAAAATGATGCCCCTGGTGATTTTATTACAGCAATCAGGGGGAAATGAGCGTGCTGGTAGTAGTAGCGATGTGATGGCACCCTTGAAAGTTGATACTAGTGGTAATGTGGCCAATGAGGGCCCACCCACACCAACTCACTCAGAGACTCAGGATTGCATTGATGCCAGAAAGCGTAAGATTTTCGTGATGATTTTGTATTTTTCATCCTTCGAGAGGTGTTAACGCTTCTCATTGTTGTATTAATTATTCAATTGTTGGTTTTGGTGAACAGTGGCTAGTCCCGGAGGAGCAAATTCCAGCGTTCAGGGGCTTTGCTCGCTCCAGGGAATCAGTTCATTTGGTACTCTTAGCAGTCTTGGCAGCGGTGGAGGTCTTCAAGCTCTGTCGAGAGTCCAACCACCTCTGACGCCTTCATTAACACCATCCCTCGCTAATCACTACAGGGAAGACTTGACGCAACATGTTCGCGCTTTTCCTGCTGATATACTAGAAAAACAAGTGAGTTTGATGGAATTTGGTAATGAAGTTGGTAGTAATTCATGGACTACATAAGCGAATTCAATTTCATTGTGAGTTTTTGATCAGCGATGCAGAATGACGTCACGTTTTGAAATCCGTAATGTCGGAAAAAAATAACCGTCATGTGACGTCAATTTTTCTCATGTCATAATGTCAATTAGCGAGATTTAAATTTCATTTTGTCGCATTTGTCGTATTTTCAATTACTCATTTCCATTTGAATATATTGATTATGTGTTTGGCAATCGAGTAAACATCTTATCATTATGAAACCGCGGACCTATCTCCGAATCCCTAGTTATATTATCATTAGCTAGATTTAGTGTGACGTCAGATTTTCAAAAAGTAAAATAATAAGGTATTTAAAATTGAATTGGAAAGCCATTGCTAAGGCATTAGAGTAGTATGAATAAACTCCAGTTGAGTATTTTGATATTGATTGACATTTTTTCCCATTAATTCCAACTTTGATAAGTATAAGAAATTGAATCAATAAATTCTTTCCTCAATTATTTTTTTAAACACTAGTCTCTCGGTTCACTAAGGTGTTTCGACCTGATGTCATTTCGGGTACGCAGAAACATAAATTATTTGTTAGAAAAGTTCGACGCTGACGGTAGTTTTCATATTGGACATAGAATTTTTGTTTTTCCTGATTTTTCGAGATTTATTTCTAGTTTTTAATATTTCCCCTAACCTCAAGAAGTTCATTTCCTCGTAAGACGCTGTTCTAACTCCATTTGACCCCAATTTTCCATACATTTTACAATGATTTTATTAGTTAAACTTTACAGGTCTAAATTTGAATCTCGATATTGGACCGTTAGAAAACATTTTAAAAATCTGAAAAAAAATTGAGTTTACTTTTGGAGGAAGATTGATGAAATTAAAAAATCGCAATTTTGAAAAGTTACGAGCATTTGCTATAAATAATTTATAAACAACGAATGTTTAAAATAATAATAATTCTGTGCAAAATGGATTTTAAATAAAGCTAAAAACACACATGAGAAAAATTTGATGATTGAATCTATAGTGTGGTCGCATTAAATTGTAAAAGATACTTGGTAATCCCTAACGTTCGTTTAGAATTTGCTTCAGATGTTAATCTTCAAAATTCAAGTTATTTTTATACTACTTGAATATGGAACCCTACCTGCATTTTACCAGGCGTTTTTACGAGGACGCAGCTGGTATAAACCCCAAAAGGCCCCAATATTATAAAAATTTATAATTTACATCTGTCATGGTCACTTAATTTTAGTATCACCACCGATTGTTAGATAATGACTTCAGTTGAGGTTTTAAGATGTTCAAGGTAATTAACTAATAAACGAATGATTCTGTTTGATTAGGCGCAAAAACTTAGTGAAGAAGCACACACAATGGGCAGTTTACAGTGTACCCGGGTCTCCGCGGAACTAAAGACTGCACGATCGATAGTGAGGCTGACCGAAATTCAAGCGACCCTGCAGGAACAAAGGTAAATACCTGAAAAAGTACTCTCAGTACAGTGAGTACTCACAACCCCGTAATTTTTCATTTCCCATCGGATTCATATCCTGTGTTGCATTCATTTTCTTTACAGGATATTATTTCTCCGTCAACAAATACAAACGCTGGAGGAGCTGAAATCCCAAAATTCCTTCATGTCTGACGATTCTTAGTTTAAGGGACTTTATAAAGAAGAAAAAAAAATATTAATAATTAATAATAATTGAATAATATTAATTACCTACGAATCTAATTAAATTCATTGCAAGCAAGAGGAAAAAAAAGGAAAACAGAAAACAAGAATAAAACATAATTAATATTCTCATTAATATTGAAGTAATTAAGATTGTACCTAAATTATAATATCATTTAAATAGAAGTGATATGAAAAAAAATGGAAAAAAGTAAAAAAAAATCTAGCGAATGATGACTGCGCTGCCCAGAGAGGATGGGGCTGATGCTTCACTGCTTTAATGTTGAATCAGTGAGTGTGATCAATGGTATTTGATCAATTTTTTTTTGTAAACATCAAATTTGTTTAATCCTTTTTATCATTGTCATCACAAAACTCCCATTTTTTCATACTTTTTATTCTATTTTATTTTTTAATTAATTACTAATATAATATTGTGAATTTAGTTGACTATTTTTTTGGATGGAGGAGCATTGTTTAGTAGCATTTTTTCTGTTTATATTGCACCTCTCTGGGAAGCACACGAGGCCTATCCAACCGATTAAAAAGAAAAAAAAATATTGTAGAAAAATGAATCAATTTTGGGCCGAGCCTCATCGGCACCACACTAATGATTGACGAGGAAAAAAAAGCAAAAAGGGAAAAAAACTTGGACTGAATTGTATATCTGAATTGTCCACAATTGTCTTTGTATTATTACCTATGTTGTACGTGTCAATGTTTCATATCCTTGACAAAGAAAAAAAAGAAGTCTTTAAGATGCGGCATTTTAACTAGTTGAAAAGTTTTTTTTGTTGTAAAACTCAATAAAAAAATTTCGTGCCACTCTCGGTCTAAAAGAAAGAACGATGAAGAAAAAACACAAATGAACAAAATGAAACAATCATCACATTTAATTATTTATTTACACCATTTTGTATTTGCTATGGATGAAACGTGGAAAAAAAGAATTACGTAAAGATGATAAATAAATTTAAAAAATCGACTTGCAGCCACCGATTTTCTTCCTAAGTTATTAATTTTTTTCGTGAATGTAGGGCTTTGCTCCAATTGCCATTTGTGAAACAAACGGTGTAGAAAGGAAAAAAGAAAAAAAGAAAATAAAACACGAGCAAAAGAAGAATAGCTAATAAATTAAAAAGGAAACTTTTCGTCTAGATTGATGTTGTTATTTTTTAGTTGTTAAGAAATAAATGAAAGAAATAATGATAAAAATCGAGTAATATCCTTTCAAGAAAAAAAAGAACTCGTTTATTGACTTTTACATTCTTATTTATTATTTAAGAGGATTTTTCTTCTTCCTTTTCACTTTTTGCTAGAAGACAAAGTAGACAGATGATGGTCTTTTCTTTTTTTTTACAATAACAATGTTTCATTTTTCACTTTTTATTATCTTCGCAGTCTGAATGAATCTTCAGTTTTTGTTGTTGCTTTTTCTGGATAATCTTGAATTTGAACCGCAGTTGATAATGGAAAAAAAAATAAACTATCGTGTGAAAATATTACAGTTGAACGTGTAAAGACAAAATCAGAAAGATAAACTGAAAAATACATATTCGAAGACCGTTTCTGTAGTTTTGTGTTTCTCATAATTTTTTCATTCTTTAAACTATTATTTTACATTACACAATGAAAATGTGATTTCTCTGTTCATTTTTGTTTCTGTATTTACTCAATTAATAATATTCATACACCTGGTTCCTACGGTAAAACACTCAACATTGTTATTCATTTTATTTATTCTTTTATTAAATTCTAAACACAAAAATGGCATTCAGTTCATGTGTTTTGTTTTCTTCACTTATCAATAGGATTATCTTCATCGATTTTCTTCACATTTTCTTTATATTATAAAAAAAATATAAAATTTCATCTACTCAATGGAAACGATTGGGTGAAATCGTGTCTCTTTGTACTATCCGAATGCCATTTTCGTAAATTTATGTTACATATCCCTCTTTTATTTTGCTTACTTTTTTTCATTCTCCTTCAGTTAATCAATTTTTTTTAAATCTTAATCCTTTATTCTCATCAACTGCAAGGCACAGTGTCACGGCTATTTAATTCAATTTTATTCATCATTTTTAACATAATTAATCACGTGAGACTGTCCTCGAGTGAGTGAGATACCTAACTAAAATATAATATTAGTGTATAACTGAATTACTGTCTCTTCTATAGTGGACTCGAGACCACCATATGCAAATTAGCAGCGCAACGTCATCCCGCAACAATTTATTTCCATTTTAAAAACAATTAACAAAATAATGCTCTCTGTCGGGTACATATTTGATGGATTTTTAAAAAATCTCATTATTTATTTAATCACATAAAATCAAATGATTTTTCGCTATTTTTCATTAAATAACGCAACCGACAGTGGGTATCTAATAAAAAAAATGTGAAATAATTTTTACAATTAAATACAGGGGATGGGGGGAAGGGAATATAATTGTTGAGAGTGGCGTTGCGAATGGCCTATATACTTACCTGAGCTGGGTATCAGAACGCTTGACACTCAAGCATACCCGCAATTTTATAATTCCTCATTCATATTTTTTACTTTTTTTTCTTCGTATTTTTTTTATATTCACCATCTTGGCAAAGTCTATAAAATCGCCGGCGTTCGAAAACAGTTGCCACTGTTGTCTCTCCATTTTTTTCATCAATCGTTCACTGATTGAACCCTAATAAACGCCGTTGTCTAACTCTAACATTGTCAGTCATCGTCTTCGTCAAGTCCCAGTCTCAATTACTTTTAATTCTTTCACTTTCCCTTTTGAAATTCCTCTCGTTTATTCTATAATTTACTCGATCATTTTCTCGTGGTACAGGTGGATCCTCTTCAAGCATAATGTTACACTCAGCATGAAGCTATCGACTACACAAATGCCTGATGCCAGTAATTGGCTATTCATTTTCACTATTTAATCAAACCCTCCACGATTCATGATTCATTTATTTCTCTCACTCTTTCATTTCAGTTTTTGGATTTGACTCACCGTCAATTAGTTACTGTACGTATATTTTGTTCATTTGGTCACCGAATTAGAAGCAACGTGTTGGTTTATCCAGTGGTGAAACTCACGCACGCGGGGGCATACGGCGGACAGCTTTCTTTATCTTCCTGGTTGTTGGAGTTGTAGCTTGAGGTGTTGCGCTGAAAATGATGAACAATGATTGATTAATAATTTGTGAGGATTGAAAGCAATTGGGAGAGGGGAAATCATTTGATTGAAAATGTTATTCGGAATGGAACAACATAATTTTTGATTTTGTCTCAATATTCTTCAACTGAGAATTGTGAAGACTAAAGAAGTCGAAACGTGACGTGTTAATTTGTAATAGGAGAGAATGGATGCTTTTGATGGATTTTCCAAATATTGCCAAGTACAATGATGAGTAGAATTATTTTACTTTTGTGTAACCCTCAAAATATTAAGGATATCCAAGTACTTTGTCTATTTTTTTGCTTCCGAATGGAAGCTTTGTAGTCGTGCAAATTTAAGTTGTGGATTTTTTGTGTTGTATTGACCCAGCATGATCCAAAGTCTTAAAATTCAACTTTTAGACCTCGTCCGTACGTGTGTGCATGAGTGTACGCATGTAACAAAGTTTTTCTTCAATTGTTGGCTACGCTGAGAAAAAAAGACTATTCTTGCCAAATATCCATTTACTTGACAGAAGTATTTATTTTGTCAATACCATATTTCTCCTGTCGAGTCATTCTCAGACAATCCTCATTAGGCTTCAATTATGAGAATTATATTGCTCTAGGAGATGATCATGTTAGTTATGACGGTGCATGAACTTCCTCAATAATTATCAATATTGAAAAATTAATCAAAATTCTTCCTTCTAGAAAATAAGTAATTTAGAAAGAATGAATGATTATTGAAGGAGTTCATCCAAGGTCATGTACACTATAGTCATCCTCTAGTGCAATATGATTGTCATAATTGGAACCTAATAAGGCTCATCTGGGAATGATTCCATTGGAGAAATTCCATTTAAAAAAAATAAATACTTTTCTGAAGTAAATGAATATTTGGAAAAAATATTTTTTCTCAGGGTAATGAATGAAAATGGGACATTCCATTTTTGAAAATGGATTGTCCCACGATAACTGCTCATTTATTAGTCAAAATAACTATGACTAATAAAAAAAATACTCTCTTGAAGTAAAAATTTCAAGAGACCCAATCGGTTGAAAAATCATTTAGCTACGAAAATGCCTAGTGACGATTTTTCCTAAAATACCTAATTCCAAAACAAATGGAAGTTTACCAAAAATTATGTAAAATTTCCACATCGAGATTCATTCAACAACACATTTTATAAATATCTCTGAAATCAATAATGTTAGAGGAAAATGTCGAGAGATCTCTTCTGTGCTCTCATAGAATTTTCTACAGAAAATCTCTCTTGCAGGCTTCCCCTAACCTTCCTCTCATCGACAATATTTCCTAAATAATCTACGAATCCGTCTGCACACATCGCCTGTTCCCCATGTATGCTGTTTTTAAAACCCCAAAAAATAAAAAAAAAACCCTCGAACTTACTTGAAAGTAGGTGGTGCATTGCCCCCAGTGAAATTGAAGGACGGTTGAGAAGGAGCATTGAAACTAAATCCAGACGCCGCAGCTGAGAAATTAAATCCTCCGGAAGTAGACGCAGAAGAGGGAATACTAGGAGTAGCCGATGGTGGTGCAGCAGAAGGTCCAAAGTTGAACCCTCCACTGCTCCCAGAGCTGATGGCCCCCGAGTTCAAGGTCCCAAAGGAGCTAGCAGGCGATGGCTGGCTATTCCCAAATATACTCGAAGCAGGAGTGCTTGGAGTCTGTCCAAAGGACAGCGTCGCCTCATTCTTAGGTGCACTGAACCCAAAGGCTGGAGTTGGTGCAGCAGTAATGCCAGGTGTTGGCCCCCCAAACCCTCCGAACCCACCAGCCGCAGGTTGTGGCGTGCTTTGACTCCCAGAAAACCCGAAAACAGGTTTGGCCCCATTATTCCCAGCGAAATTGAACCCTCCACTGGCTTGAGGAGTCGTTTGTGCCCCAGAAGGCGCCCCAAACGTAAAAAGCCCTGGAGTAGCTGGAGGCGCAGGTTCTGCTGGCTTTGGAGAAGCAAACATGGGAGCACTGGCTGAACTGGGAGCTCCAAAATTCGGTGTAGCATTACCAAACATTGACCCTGAATTAGAAGAAGATCCAAATAACAGAGCTGGTGTGGCTGGTGTTGCAGCTGCCGTTGTGCTAGCCACTGAAGGAACCCCAAAAGCTGGTGCTGGAGCACTGGCCATGGGCTTCTCCCCACCATTTCCAAAGAAGCCACGAGGATTCTGCTCAATCGTACCGAAGCTGGGGAATTTTTTCTCCACAGGGAATGCAGGTTTCTCAGAGTTATTGATCACTGGTGCTCCAAATGTGAGGAGTGGCTTGTTCTCAGTGGTAGTGTCACCAAAGAGTGCAGGTGTAGACTCTGACTTTCCAAACGTGAGGACTGGCTTGCTGACTGATTCAGAAGTTTCAGATGTCTTTGGAGCCTCCTGTGATATACTCGGGGTTATCGTCTGCCCCATTGGCGCTGTGGACTGCCCGAAGGTGAGGACTGGGGCTGATTGAGTCGTCGACACAGGCTGCTTCGAGAATGTGAATAAACTTGGGGTTGAAGCTGCTGCTGTCGTTGCTGGAGTACTCTGTGGGCTCTCCGTCGTTAATGTTGGTATTGGTGTACCAAAGGAGATTGATTTCACAGGCTCTGCCTTCTCCACTTCCACGACTGGAGTGGGATTGTGCTCCTTTGGAGTTTCTGGCTTCGTCTCTGCTGGCTTACTGAAGCTAAACCCAACTTTAGTGTCACTGATATTGTTGAAGAGTGTCTGGATCTCTGGTTTTTTCTCCTCTGATTTGAAAGGCTCCACAGGCTTGGGGGCTGCGAATGTAAAACTCGCTGTCTTCGCAGGCTCCTGAGTTGGTTTTGGTACTCCAAAGGTGAATGACTGGCTTGATTGTGTCACTGGGACACCAAAGGTGAATCCATTCGTTGGAGCATCGGTTTTGGGCTTCTCCTCTGATTTACTATCGCTGGGAATTCCAAAACTGAAAGTTGGAGCTATTGACGAGGGAATTCCGAAGTTGAATTTAGGTGCTGAGTCGTTTTTCAGAGCATCGCCACTGGCTTTTGATTTAGATGCTGTTGCCCCAGGTTTCGATGCCCCACATGCCGCACATTCATTAACATCTGATTTATTTTGGATCATACAAATATCACAGGACCAGGAACCTGTAGGCATCTTGAATTTATCACCAAATCCAGGGGCTGGTGCTGATATACTTGGAATTGTTGGTGCTGTTGATCCCACTGGAGGTTTGCTGGATGCTTGAGGGTTTGGAGTCGTGCAGCAGACGCACGTGGCTGCACTCAAGTCGTTTCTGACCATGCACGAAGGGCATTCCCACGTTTTACTGGTATTTGTGGGAATTAGTGGCTTCACTTCTTCAGGTTTTTTGGGGACTGGAGTCTTCAGAAGACCGGGCTTCGAGGCGTTGCAGCAGGGGCACGAGATGATGGTGCTAGGGTTCCTCAGCATGCACCCAGGACACTCCCAGGAGTCCTTTGCAGGTTTGAACTTGTCCATGAGATCAGATTTAATTAAGAGAATTGGTGTTGGAGCTGCTAATGTCGGGGTCTCTGCCTTTTTCTCTGATTTAGGTGTCATACAGGAGACACACTTGGTCTCGGAGACTGGATTCCTCACTAGGCAGTATTGGCACTCCCATTTGTCGTTCGACATCTTGAATTGAGCACCGAATGGAGTGTCAGAGGCTCCTGGTGATGGAAGAATTATCGTGGATGCTGAAGAGGGCTTCTCAGAGGTCTCCTTTTTCCTGGGTTTCTTGCAGGCTGCACAGTGCTCCTCGCTCTGATTATTCTTGATGAAACACTCACTGCATTCCCAAATATCTGATGATTTTTTAAAGGTACTGAGAACGTCCAGGACACTCCCAGATTTTAATTCTACGTCGTCTTTCTTCTGTTTCTTCTCAGTCTGTTTAATCTGCTTAGGTCTTGGAGCTGTCGATGAGCCTGACCACATGAAATTGGTGGCTGGGGCTGCCTGACTCGATCCAAAACTAAAGTTCATTGAGTTTGAAACAGTAGTGGGAGTACTAGGTGAACTAGGTGTCTTCAATCCTTGCTTCAGACTCCTGTCACTCGTAGACGGGCTCAGTGGCTTCGAGAATGTGAAGTGATTAATTGATTTAACTGGACTAGTGCTATCATTCTGCAATTTAATAGGACTCGAGAATTTAAATGTCTTGCTGGGTGTTGAGGACGACTTGGATTCTATTGTTGCTGTGACAGTAGTTGTTGAACAGCTGGGTTTTGGCAGAGGGATGTCAAAGCTGGGTAGACTGGTAATTGGCAACGATATACTTGGCAGATTAACAACCTCAGGTGGCTCCTCGAAGTCATGTTTCTTCTTGCCCGTTGCCCTGAGCTTACCAAAGAACTTCTGACTCTCACTTTCACACCTCAAATGGTACTCGGAAGGCTCTTGACTCGCTGAAGAAGTTGGGGTTTGTGGAGGTGGCTCACTGTGAGCTGTGATAATTCTCCTAGCAGCAAGTGTTGTGTCCTGTAATCTCTGTCTTCTCTTCAACTTGAGCATGTCTGGCACTGTGGGCACAGCAAGTTCCCTGGTTAAGTGTCTCAATCCCACTCTGGACGTTGGGGGTTGATCAAAAGCCTCGTCTCGACCTCGCTTTCTAGCTAGGGTAGAGTTGAGCCCTGGTGTCTTGACTGGTATTTTTTTGGCGTCTGATATGGGGGAGGAGAAGTGCTCCAGTGCCTCCAGAATTCTCTTGGCTGTTTGGCTCATACCTGATGAGTCAACGCCCGTTGCATTCGACGGTTTCACCTGGACTGATGATCTTCTGGGGACCCTCAGCTGGAATTCACTGGTCCCTGCCAAGATCCTACGATTTTGCCTCATTGCACTTGTGCCAGCAGCATTAGCACCACCGAATGTGATATTACCACTGTAGAATGGGGATGACATCACGTTGCCACCTCTCTCCAAGGGGTGTCCCTCGTTATTGACCATGGAGACGTTGAAACTGGGTCTTCTGGAGCTCAAGGACTCCCTCTGACCTGAGATACTCTCTATGAACAGGGATCGAGGGGATTGCAAGTGATTCGTGTACGATAGCTTGTCGTCCACTAGTCCCTTTCGATGAAATTGATTGAGACTATCCTGACGAGACGCCTGGGGTATCAGGGAGCTACAGCCACTGGTGCTCTCCCCAGACTCGGAATTCTCATCTATTCCATTTGCAGTACCGTTGTTCTGCTGCTGTCGGATTAAATCTGATTGCAGTAAATTTGAGTTCATCATTTTCATGGAGAAAGCTGGCGTGGAGGAGACGAATGAACGTGAGCCACTCGGCCCAGCTGTCTCTGAGTCTAAAAAATCTACAGTTTCATCACGATGATATTGATCCTTTAAATTTCTTGCTCTTGGCTGGATTGCAAAGGTTCCTGGGGGATGTGTCACGTCCATTCTGATTCGGGGACGTTTGGCTGGGGGTTGGAGCATTGTTTCACCCACATCGTCTGGACTTTCAGTGTCCTCGTTGGATAAGTCACCGTTGCTCGTGGGGGAATTGAACCACTTGCTGATCCATAAACGCTGGGGTATGAAGTCCGTCATTTTTGTGGCCATTTTCTTCACGAAGGACTGCGAATAAGAGGGAAAGGGCCGATTTATTTCTCTTCGTTGGGGATTTGACACTCCAGGGGGGAATGATAGGGGGTTGGGCGGCTGGGATATGGATTCAGTGGCGCAGTTGAGCGTGCCGCATGATGGCTTTGAGGTTAGGTGGGCAGAATGTGACCCGTTAAATGTTGAAAATTGAAATAAGGGATAACCCAACCTGGGATTGGCGCGATCTGACACGTCCGGGTGGTATAATGCTAGTTATGTTAACATGTAGATATGTGTAGTTATGTATGTGAAACTCACGTCAAATATTTCGTAATTAGACGCAACGGAGAAGCCTTTGTTCACAGGTGAAAATGAATCACGAGCTGATGGAGGATGAGGAGTTTAGGGTGATTGTTGGAGGTTGGAGGCGGCTGGTGGGTTTTGAGGGGCGAGGGACGTGTCTCAGGGCGAATTGAGCGGTTCAGTACCCGTTATTTCAGGGAAAATGTTGGGGATTCGGGGGCTCTTGGCACTGGGATTTTTTGGCGATTGGAGAGTGACGAATGATTGATTGAACTCACGTTGTTGGGGTCGTAGGGCTTCCCTCCGTGGGCCCGCCTTCCGGCCGAGTTGTTGTAACTTCTTTTGGCCATTGTACACTTGTAGTGAAGATTCGATTTTTATTTCCCTCCTCACCGCCGACAATCACTCGCGTATTTTTTTATTGTACTTCTCTACTGCGATAATCATTCACGCGCGCTGGGGTAACGTTTCTTGATATTCGTTTATGCATAACCGGCGGTACTTGGGTTGTTAAAAAATATATATTATTCACGCGTTACGATAGGGTCTGCACACGACAGCGCAGAACACGCACCTATCTGCACCTACCGCATAGGGCAACCTAGGGCAACCTAGGGCCCAATTTATCCAATAGACGAGTGGTGAGATGTGAAGGAATTCGTGGGAAAAAAATATGGCGGATGAGCGGGGAGTTGGGTAGTTGGTGCGTGGGGGCGATAGGGGGAGACACTTGGGGGTAAGAGAGGTCTGAAGTTTGGAGAAGCAGCACAGTTCTGGAGGGTATCTGCAAGTATACCAAAAAGGCTGTCTAATGTCTGTCCAAAAAGGTAACTTGTGTCTAGAAGTTACCTAGAAGTTGACTAAAAGTTATCGTATGACTGCAAGATACCTTTTGGACGGACATTAGTCTGCCTTTTTGGTATACTTTCAGATATCTTTCGCAAGGTTTGCTACTTGGGGCACCCATCGAGATCCGATCAATTAGCCCCTCATGTATAGATATTCCAAATTTTTATTTTTTTCCTCATTGAAGTAGTTTTGAAGATAATTGCGAGCTAATAAAAAATATTTGCTAGTTAGTACTTTTTTTAAAATAACTTTTTGAAAAATCACCTCTGAAAAAAAAGGCGTGATCCCCTCTATTTCATTATTTCCCAAAAATTTTATGACCAATCGATAGCAAATTGTTTGAAGATTTTTGTGAGTTAAGAAAAAATCGTCAATGCAATCCTATTATTGTGTAAATTAACAATTCCAATTTCAACTGAAAACCAGAGTTGATGACCAGAGTTTGTAACAGAGATGTCAGACAAGATATGAATGTTTTTTTGGGCTCAAATGAAAGAGCGGGTCGAGAAATGGCGTGCTAGGACCTCTAAAGATGGTGTTGAACCAGGGGAGACTCCTAGAACCCACTGGAAAATGTTGTCACAATTGCGCTTTTCAATTGAAAACAGACATCATCTTTAGAGAGATTTGTCATCTTTAAAGACTTCTGCACGCCATTTCTCGACCCGCTCTTTCATTTGAGCCAAAAAAACATTCATATCTTGTCTGACAGCTCTGCTACAAACTCTGGTAATCAACTCTGGTTTTCAGTTGAAATTGGAATTGTTGATTTGCACAATAATAGGAGTGCATTGACGATTTTTTCTTAACTCGCAAAAATCTTCAAACAATTTGCTACCGATTGGTGATAAATTTTTTTGGAAATAATGAAATAGAGGGGTTAACGCCTTTTTGTCAGGAGTGATTTTTCAAAAATTTATTTTAAAAAAAGTACTAACTAGCAAATGTTTTTAATTAGGTCGCAATTATCTTCAAAACTACTTCAATGAGGAAAAAAATAAAAATTTGGAATATCTATACATGAGGGGCTAATTGATCGGATCTGAATATCGGGGTGAGCCGGGAGATTCTGCCATCTGGAATTTGAAAATTGTTCGAGGGAAATAAGTTGTTAACATCTGCGTAGCATTGTCTCGGAAGAATTATCAAATGAAAAAATTTAATTCTTTCATTTTTTACCCCTTGGATTATTTGCATTAAGGGGATAAATTTACATTATAATGAATATAATAAATAATAAATAAAATAATGAATTTAAATTATTTTTAATTATAATAAATAATAACTAATGTGATTAAGGGGAGAAATTTTAGTGTTCACTGGGCCTTAGGATCCCTTGAACAGTTCATGATATAGGGGAGGGTGGGGTAAAATGGACACTTTAGACTTTTTTTAAATTATTCACAACTCAGAAACAAATTCATCAATTGAGCTCAGGCTCGTCACGAAGGGAAAGAATTGTTCTTTGTATTAGAAAAAAATTACTAAATTTCATACAGAAAAATCAAATAATGCACAACAACTGTAATGCACAACAAAATAAAATATAGCGGAAAAAACTGAGAAAATCCGTGCCCAATAATGTTAATAGAAAAAATCTGAAGAGAAAATGTCAAACAGCAAAATCGAAATGAATTAACTTTTTCCTATCAAATATATCAAAGAATTTGCGCAAAAAAAAATAGAATTTCAATAAAAATTTTTAGGAAATACGCTGAGGTTTTTTATTGAATTTTTTTATACGTGTACACAGTTTAGGAGATAATAAATACTGAAATTCGGGCTTCTAACACGCGAGGCATAGGCCAAACGGGGGTTATAGCTTCCCCCGAACTCGATTTTTCCCTTTGATTCTAGAATTGGTTTTAGAGAGGAAAATTACAGTGGTCTTTTCGCCTATAAAATAGTTCTTATTGACTACTTTCTATTAGAAGGAACGCGTAGAAAAGATGCGGAATTTTTCAATAGAATCGGCTAAGAACTAATATAATTTATATTATAATTTCCAAGAACTCCAATAGCAATCCAATAGAATTTTGTAGTGAATGGGTTAGATTTTTCTGTAAAATTTTCTCGATTGTGATCTGAATTCTACATTGAACAATTTAAACTGGTGAATGTTCCTTTTTCTGTCTGCAATTCGAAAAGTCATGCCAATGCAGCTTGAATTATACATGCCGAATTGCACATCATAAATTAATCATTTACAAATTTTAAATGTACAGTGTGGAATTCAGATGGCACTAGGTATAATTGGGATGGTATATTACAATTTAGTAGAAATCAATATGTAAATCGGGTAATTAGAACATGAGGATTACAATTTCCTTCAGGGGAGACCGTGGTCAAATTCAAGTTCTCGTTAGAACTACAGGCACGAAAAAATGTAATAGAAAAACCTATCGAATTCGTTAGAAAATTCTATTGAATTTCTATTAAACTTTCTATTAGTTTTTGGCTGATGCTATTGACATGTTCAATAGAAAAAATTCAATAGAAAAAGTCAACAGAATTCGATTTTTCTATATAACTTATTCTTTTCAAATATTTTCTATAGAATTTGCTCGACTCAAATTTTCTAAGTTTTTTTTTCATTCTATTTTTCTCTTCTTCTCATCAAGAAAATCAAACGAAAAAACTTGGAAAATTTGAGCCGAGGAAATTCTATAGAAAAAAATCTCAATAGAATAAGTTACATAGAAAAATTGAATTCTATTGACTTTTTCTACTGAATATTTTCTATTGAACATTTCAATAAAATCGGCCAAAAACTAATACAACAGTTCAATAGAAATTCAATAGAATTGTCTAACGAATTCGATAAGTTTTTCTATTAAATTTTTTTGTCCGTGTAGGGACTTATTGAGCGAATTTTCATCTATAATAGGATACGTTAAAAAGCCGCAAAAATGTCGATTCCAATTGATTTTGCCTCATCAAATTTATATTGACTATTTTGCGACGACCGCAATTTCCCACTTGTTTTTCATTTTATTTTAACGATCCGAGAATTATGACCTTAAGTTAATCTCCCCCCGAATTAACTTGAAAATATCCTCAAGCATATGAATTTTTATAACTCCATAATTTTTCTCCGGAAGAAAACTCGAATTATCCGAGCCGGCAATTTACAGCCAGAAGAAACTGCCCGTTGAAAGCGACGTATCCAGGGTCGAAACTCACTTCACCTGAATAAAATTTTCGCCAATCTCCTTGAACGTCTGCGGTTGCAATTAAAAGTTTAATTAACCGTCTCCACATCCTCATCCCAAATCATCCTCCTTCGCTGACGTGAGAACCCCCACGAACACTCGAATGAATATTTCATTATCCCCGCAGTAAACCCCGAGTAAAAGTCGAAGTAAATCATCCCAAGAAAATTGAAGCATTCCAGAAAACCCCGCAATTAATTTTTTTGTTTATTCGTTTGCAATTGATTGAAACGCCTTTCTAACTCAGCATCAACGTCAACTGTGTCATTTACCTAGTACCCTGCTTACTCACTAAACCTTTTTCGGGCCTTGACCCGGGGATCGCCGTGAATCATCGAGAGTATCTACCTGGTCTCACCCAGGGATCACCCGAAAAACTTTCTACCCACATGACGTACATCATTCCCGAATGAGTCCACCACAATAACACATCTCCTAAATACCAGTTGTATCCTAATGGTCGAATACATAAAAAACAACTCGAAACAATCGTCGTGATTTGCTATGGGTTTTTGTACCGTTAAATTTGGAATATATGACGAAGTGGTATATCTGCTCTTCCATATTCGTACACAGCAAGAAGGAAGGCACGTAGAATTTATGAAGGTAGTTTTATGAATGTGTCACGCGAGTGTTTTGCATTGTTAAATTGAGTGAATTGACTCCATATGTGAATCTAACAGTTCCCTCAATTTTTTCCCATCGACAATTCGTTGACAATCACGTACACATAAACCCAGTTCCTCGCGCTCTAAAAAAATCATCTCAAAAAATGTCACAATTTTCCTCAAGTGCATATCGCGTGCAGCATAAGTTACGGAAGTAATTTAACAAACGGTCAACGTTCGAAACTGTTATCCCCATCGAATATTAATAAATCGCCCCCCATTGACAGGTCTTCAACATTCCGCGTAATTGAAATAAGACCCCCAGCTCCACGAAGCAAATCCTAACTCAAATCTGACGATAATTAGCTAATATTATTATTTTATTATTCTTTACTCTATTTAGGGTGTTATTGCACGAATACAACTCTTAATAAATCCTGTACGTCTAACACGAAAAAAAGAGAAAACTCGGAAAAAAAATCTGCTAAATTTTTATGAACAAATGTGTACAAATTTTTCTACAGCGAAAAAAAACATACTACGAACTTTTACGTATTAACATGTACAAGTTTTGCTGTAAATGAGCTTTTCTTCTCGTTATAACGAGAAGTGAAATCTGTAGCGAAGTGGTAAATCGGTTCAAGTCAATTTTGACTATTGGCCATTTTTCAATGAATATCTCGGAATCCAAGGGAGATAGCAAAATTTTTGTTAAAACCTTTTTCATAGAGCTAATT
This sequence comes from Diachasma alloeum, assembly GCF_001412515.2. Taxonomy (NCBI): domain Eukaryota; kingdom Metazoa; phylum Arthropoda; class Insecta; order Hymenoptera; family Braconidae; genus Diachasma; species Diachasma alloeum. The sequence continues at coordinate 386,160 of NW_021680475.1, forward strand.
GAGAGCTGCAACAAACGTGATTAGGAAAATTTCGATAGATCCCTTAGATTCGGAAATATTGCTGAAAAACTCAACTGGGAGGTGAGTCGACTTAAACCGTTTTACCACTCCGCTACTGATTTCACTTATGAGGTGTTCATATAAATTCAATGTGTAGTGAAGCACTCATTCTCAACTCTAGTCTGGTCACAATGCGACCCTGCGACTCTGGTCACCTCCGCGGGGATTCCCCGCCGTGTTATTTAGGCTCTAGCGTTGCCGAATTCACTCTACACTGTCCGGGCGCGTTTAGTTTGTTTCCGGCAACGTCGCGTGATGGGCAATTTCAGTTAACATGGGAGAGAATAATCTATCTGTTCGAAATTATTTGTTTTCTTTAGGAATTTCAGGAAATATTTATTCTAAAACCTACTATAATTCTTTAGACACTTCAATTGACAAAGTCAATTTTTTTTTTAATTTTTCCGGTTAGCCAGTCAATTGTAATTAAGTTGATTTCAAGGGAACTGACATGAATTTTTTTTTTCAATTTTCTGATGTCAACTTTGGGACCTGAATAATTCAGTAGTGAAATGGTAAACGGAGATAAGTCGATTTATCTCCTAGTTGAGTTTTTGAGGAATATTTCGGAATCTAAGGGAGATATCGAAATTTTCGTAATCACATTTGTTGTAGCACTCAATCGGCTCCACAAAAAAGGTTATTATAAAAATTTTGCTATCTCCTTTAGATTCCAAGATATTGATTCAAAACTGGTCAATAGTCAACATTGACTTGTTTCCTTTTACCACTTCGCTACTGAATTCATTTTTCATTCACAAACGTTCGAAATATTGCTCATTAATCAATAATTAATTGTTAAAAGTCGAAGATTTCAAACGCTTTGAAATCGCTAATGACGTCACAGAGACGGTTGAGCGCTGGACCAATCACAGAATGGCTCGAGCAGACCTCACCTAATCTTGAGGTACGCCTCGGCCAATGGAGGACGACAACTCCCCACTCTCTTCACACTTAACCACTGAAGCGTTACCTCACCGTCTTCGTGATGTCGACCGAAAAATTGGTCTCGAAAACGACTGATTTTCAATTAACTCTCATAAGACATCTAGGCAATATTTCTCCATAATTTTCGCCGATTAGCCATCCATACGTTATGAGGAATGCATAAATACGAGAATTAGAAAAAATAGAGCTTAATGCAATTTCCCAATTACCAAAATGACACTAACGCAGAGTGCGACATGTCCGGAAAAAACTGGATAGAGGGGAAAGTTGGAATTGTTCTCCAAAGGAGCGACAAATGCATTCGAACTCCGAAGTTGAATAAAAGGAAAGCATTGAGTGGAGAAAGCAGCGTCATTTGAACAATCAAATGTACCATTAAAGGGGGCTTTAAACCACAAGGAAAAATCCATAAAGACCACGAGAATTGGGGGAAGATAATGGCATCCAATTATCCGTCGAAGAATAAACAAGAATTAGCGAGTAAAAATACGATAGTTAGCGGCTGTGAGGATTCAGCTGGAATTTCCGTGAGTGAATCGTGAACGTACATAAGGCCCACACTCTCCAGGTGGCTGTGGATATACTTTTAGCTCTTCGTGCATGGCCTGAATTCCAGTGTGCCTACTTCTGGTCGCTTCTGGCTGGTACGATTGGAGGGAAATGCTAAGGAAAGACATGGAGAGGACGATGACGCGGCGCCTCTCGACGACGTTATAGAAGTTTGCTATATCCTCTCATTTTAAAACTCTCTCTCCCACCACCAACACCATTTCATCGTTGCTTCTTCCTCTCCTTTCTCAACCGCTATTTACAAGGCATTAGTACGAGCAGGAGACACTGTTGGTGGCTTAACTCCAACAAACTCTACCCCAGTCAGGGAGTTGAAAACACAACAGGTGGGGGTTCACAGCTCGACAACGATCCAACACCTGGAATATGACTTCCTGCCTCGAATACACGGGCTTCAGTACTCGATCAACGCTCGTTTTACAATCACTCGCGGCTGGAAACCACTTACGAGTATAGCGTTATTTACCCCGGTTTCTCGAGTTTGAATTGTGAGAGAACATTTGCAGCATCTTTCGTCATGTTCTCGACTAATAAGTTCGGGTTTTTATTTTGAAGCTGGATTTTTTTAATTTAGTGAATTAGTTTGTGGCAATTGTTGGAGGATACTTTAGGATTAGTTGCTATTAATTTAAGTGACAATGGTACCACACGGGGGATTAATTGGGATTCTACTTGTCGTCTTCCTGGCAAAAGGTAATTTTCTGCTCTTGGTAAAATTGTTTTTAGACATTGCCAGGGGAGGGAATGTAATCAATACTAATCCATCGGTGGAGAACATTTTTCAATTTCGGTCGATTAAATTATTGGTTCTGTCGATTGAGAGAACCAGTTAATCTAAGAAATTAACCAATTAATCTGAAAAACTACTTGGAGGGTCTGTCTTCTCGTGTTTTTTTTTTTAATTTACTTACAATCAATTAGCCTTGAAGAAGATCTGTGGCTCGACACTCAGAGCAGATTGAATTCATGTTCACTTGACCACAAGACCACAGGATCGACTGCCTTGTATAATCCACAATTTCCCATAACTCTGGGTAATCCCTGGTTTTGATAAAGTAGGTTCTTACCAATTTCAAAAGAGATTTGATGAGTTTCCTCTATTGCAATTGCACATGTGTAATGCTGCAACGCGCGATAAGACGAACATGATCAATGTTTAATAATCGCAAAGTACCGGATGCAATTTCTCTGGGATTGCAAACGTTTGTTTCTCTCACTCATGAAAATTAATTATTCTCTAATTTACGTTAAACATGTTTCTTGCTTAATTGAGTCTTCTCGTGTTTCATTACTTTAATACGAGGCAGGCATTGTTTCCATTCTTTATTTGAAATTCTTTTATGATCCCTCGGTGGTAAAGAAAAAAAACAGGTGAACACAATGTTTTCATTGAAAAAGAAAGCGCAAACTCAACTTCTGGCCAATTTCCCACGATTCCACCGCCGGTTTTCTAACGGCAGTAAACACGCATGCTCGAATTAATCTGACTAGTATCGGTGGCTCGTCCGGTCTCAGGTAATATGTGCGGGCCACATCCCCTACAACTTTTGTCCTGATTATCCACTTTTTTAAAATCTTCAATTTCTTTTGTAATTGGTGCCATTACCCTTACTTGTTCTGGCCCAGAGCCCTCCCGAAATCACTGTCGTTTTGATTATCATTCCATTTCATGTGTGTGAGTGTATGTATAACTGTTAATTTTTGGAGTCAGACGACAACCTACTGGCCCACTTTGTCCTACGAACTAACGGCTGACTGGGTATCTAATGGCAAAATTTGTCTTATCGTTTGGGTACAATCTCAGGCTTTCTCGGGACGTGACGATTAATTATGAGTAATTAGGAGGGACAATGGACTCAAGGGATCCGATAGGGATCTTCGAGCCATGGATACCCTGGTTAGGACCAAGGGCCGCTGTCACTTCATGAAAATTTGATGGTATGCTCCAAAAATTTTGGGTATTCCTGGTGATTGTTCGAGAATAAGGAATTTGGTACACTATCAAAACTTTGTATTAAACTTCCGGTATACTTCTTCGTAATTTTTATCAAGCGACACTTCCTACTGACATTTTGAAATAGGTCATTTTCGTTATTAAAAATTCACAATTTGATGAGGAAATTAATGGAAATTATAAATTTCAGTTCATATATTCCGTAAAAATCAATAGAAATCGGAAAAGTTCAGGGAAAGACACTTTTAAATTTTCGATAAATTGAAAAATCTGCGTCATTCGGTACTGAATATTTATTTTTTGATTGAAAAAATTTAGGAAAGTTCACATAAAATGTTATTCCTAAAATATGAAATCAGAGTACACTGATAGAACAAAATTGGAATTTCATGGAGAGTCAAGTTGTAATTTTTGGGCGAGCGACATTCGATTTAGGGGGAAAAACGATGAAATTGAGAAATTCACGGAAAAGTCAATGAAATCCCAAAATTATGAGCAGCAGATGTCGATAATTTTACAATTGGGAAGACGATAATTTCCCAGTCAAGAAGTTATCGTCTTCCTGCTGCTCAAAATTTGGGAATTCCCGGATTTTTTCCCCTAAATTGGAGTCCCGGGTTCGGTTTCCGGTTTTTAGTAGATTTTCCCGTAAACTAATATCGATAATCAACCTGGTTCCCCTCCTATCTACTCCAAAATTCTATCCAATAATATCGGGTGAGGTCACAAAATGTGAAGCGCTGTAACACTTCTGCTTTTAGTGGAGTTGGAGCTCTGAACATTACGCATGTCGTACGGAAAACAAACACTTTAGACCAGACAAACCGCCTTAAAATAGTATATTGTATCACTAGTGCGTAACGTGCACTTTTTCACGCGCATGTGTAACACATCCAATTTTTTGTTACAAAGTTCGTGAGCGGCTTTGTAGTACGCGCAGCGTACTACAAAAAGTGAAAGTTCACTTTACGCATGCCCGTGATCTTTACGCCGTACGGGAAACAACGCGTTTCGAACGCTAAACGCGTTACACTAAAGTGTTTCGAAAAGTGCATTTTTCAAACAGGTGTCACAAAATAGTATTTTCAGACTGCTGCTAGGTTCACCTCGTGCCGAAATGTGTCTTTTCGTTTGCTCGTAAATGAAGTTTTTTCGTTTACTTGTAAGCGAAAAAGGTATCGTTTGGCACTCGCTGGACGTAACATCACTCAAAAAATATTGTTCGAGACATATGAGACAGGAATTTTTAACTCGTGTGATTGGCAGAACTTCACACTCGGAAAAATTCCATCTCAATCGTATCGCAATATACTATTTTGACACTAATGCTACTAATGCTATTCATCTCGTATTGAAATGAGCCCTCGGTTTCGCCTCGGGCCGCCAACCTCACACTTGTAAAAATTCCGTTTCACTCGTATCGAAATATATTATTTCACAAAATATACTAGCTCGTGTGATTGGCAGTCCTCGGCTTCCCCTCGGGCCGCCAACTTCACACTCGTGAAAATTCCCGTCTCAGATGTGTCGAACAATACTGTCACTGTCAGTTTTTGACAGTGATGTTACGTTCAGCGAGTGGCGAACTGGTGCCTCTTTTCGTTTACTAGTAAACGAAAAGACTTCGTTTACGATTTTTTACTTTTCATTTACGAGTAAACGAAAAGGCACTTTTCGACACGAGGTGAACGTAGCAGCAGTGTCAAAATAGTATATTTCAGCACGTGTGGGGCAATTTCGTCTTTAACGTGTGTGGGGTTTACAGCATGAGCCGAAGGCGAGTGATGTAACCACACACGTTAAGGACGAAATTCCCCAACAAGTACTGAATAAAATTTTATGTCACGAAGCCTGAAACCGGCTGAATTAGACACGAGAGGCGAAGCGTCGAGTGTGTAATCCAGCCGGTTTCAGGCATGAGTGGCATAATAGTATATTTCGTAACGAGTGCAAAAAACATTTTTTCACGAGTTACGAACAATATTTTTCATCACAATGTGCCGGAAAGTGGACTTTTAGGCACGCGGAGCGTGCCGAAAAGTTCTCTTTTCGTCACAGCGTGATGAAATAGTATATTTCGATATGAGTCCGCAAAAGGTTTCTTTGACCCGTGAGACATGTGTAGCGCTCGCCGAAGGCGAGTGCTACCCCCCCAATGCTTGAAGAACACTTTTCCCACGAGTATCGAACACTATTTTTCATCACGATGTGTGAACAGTGAGATTTAAAATTTCGCTTTACGCATGAGTGATGAAAAGTGAACTTTTCCGACAGGTATTGAAAAAATCGACAGATACCTCCGAAAATATATGTCACATGACCTAGTTAGTAAAAAATTAAATTCCTCAAAAAAGTGTCTTCTAATATTTCTCTAGAAAATGAATAATTCCAAGGACATTTTAAGAATAATTCACATAACTCTCTTCATCATCATCATCACCATTTCTAATTTCCCTATAGAATTTAGTCACGAATAATTCCCGGTCGTTTACACGCGCGTATTCACGTACATTGATATGTTAATTATAAAATAGTTGGGTGGCAGAACCCGTTAGCCAGGCACGCACAGCTTACACCTTCGTACTCCTCAAGAATTTTTGCGCAGGTGATTGAAGACACCACTATTCCATTATTCCATCCACAATCTACCTCCAAACAATAGCAATAACCCCGAGAACAATTAAAATTCCTATTGATCCGACAGTATGGAAAAAATTATGATAATGAGCATTAAACGATTAATGAAATCGACGATGTGCGTACAGGGGCAGGTTTTGATAGACGTCTCACCACTGCAGCTTGTTAATTACTTTGAAAGTCGAATGCTCGGCACGCAGAACGAAACAAACGATCCCTGAATGTACATTAACGGTGAATTTTCCATTAACTCGTTTATCGAGTGATCTACGGTGGTCAGAGCCTCGAACACGTGGAAAAATTTCATCAACAAACATTGGAAGAAACTCGGATTCACTAGCGAATCTGCTCTCTGAGAAATTCTAGGAGAAAAAAAAGAGGGAAACTGTGGCAATAAATTTCTTCCCCTCTTTTTCATTATTTTTATCTGTCCATCATGCTCTTCGCAATCTCTCCATCACCCTATTTTTAAAAACTCAAATAAAATTTCACACCAGAACCCATCACCTCTGATGCACCTCGAGCTCTCGCAAGAGCGAGAGAGTAACAATTGCGTGAAGAAGAGGATGTTACACCGAGATTTTCCGTTGATAATACTAATTACATATTATTTCGTATTACAGGGAGTCATTCTTCAGGATGTGGATACCCGGGTGCACCGGCACACAGTACCATTCGCTTTACCGACGGCGGCCTCGACGAAGTGCTCGATGAAGAGGAGGCCTTGATCAAGGATACGACGTTTCCAATTGGCACTGTTGCTATTTACTCCTGCGAAAGAGGCTTTGAACTGCTCGGCCCAGCGAGACGTCGGTGCCAGAATGATGGTACCTGGACGCCCGAGGGGGTACCATTCTGCGGTAAGATATTCGTATGTAATACCACGAGAGCTTCAGAATTATCGGGTTTTTTCCGATAGGTTCGTTGCAAACAAACGCAGGAGTCAAGGTTTTCAGGGTAAAAAATCACGAGTGCGAAGCACGAGTTTTTTTATCCTTCGACCGAGAGGATTGCACTATGCACGGAGAGAAATTTTCTAAAGAAAATCGAGTGCTAGCACGTGGAAAAGGGCGCCAAGTGATGGCTAGGGAAAAATTCCAGTGCTGACACTGGAAATTTCATTGGGTAGCAGGTTGATTTTTCTCGTACTTAAATGAATTTTTCACTGAAATCGCCAGAAATTTCAAATTAACAGCACTAGAATTTTTCATAAACGGTCGATTGTGATTTTTTCCTGTATTCGAAGTCGAATTATTCTAAAGAATTTCTTTCTGTGTGAAATCTTCTGTTTTTCATATATATATCAACATGAAAAATTACCAATAGAATTATCAAAAATTATCAATTGAATACCGTGTTGACTATAAAAAATAACAGTCGAATAGTGCAATTCTATTGGGTGAATTTTGGATGGCAAAAATTCCCGTATATAATACCACGAGAGCTTTAAAAAGTCGTGCTTCGCACTCGTGACTTTTTACCCTGAAAACCGACCGAGAGGATTGCACTATATACGGAGAGAAATTTTCTAGAAAAATTCTAGTGTTAGTACGTGAAAAAAGACGCAAAGTCATGGCCAAAGGAAAATTCAAGTGTTGGCACGGGAAATTTTATTGAGTAGCATTTTAATTTTTCCCGTGTGTAAATGAACTTTTCACTGAAATCGCTAGAAATTTTACCTTAACAGCCGAGGGGCTACTCACTCCATAATTGTGTGATACCATGATTTCAGATAAAATGATTTCGGTGATTTCGAGCGTCACGGGAGGTGATTTCATGATTTCGAATGATTTCATTAATTCGAAATCAGCGATTTCAGAAAAATAAAGTTAATAATCAATAGAGGTGGGGCAAAACGGGTTGTGTTAGAGTATGAAAATCAAAACTGGCAATGACGGATTCTTTTGATTCCACTCCGCGAATCAGTTTACTATGGCAGTGAGTACGGCATTTTATTATCATCGTTGACAGGACTGTCAATTTCAAAATCACGAATTACGTGCACGGTTCGCACTACGCCAGTGTGCCACTGATTTCGGTGATTTCATTCATTTCAGGCGATTTCACGTGATTTCGGAGATGATTTCGAAAATGATTTTGGCGAGCTGAGATCAGTTGATTTCAGTGATTTTGGTGATTTCACAGGATTTCGGAGTGTTTTCAGAATGATTTCATGCCAGAGTGGCGCCGTGATTTCGGGAGTGAGTACACTGAGAAAAAAAATTATTTTTGCCAAATATCCATTTACTTGAGAGAAGTATTTATTTTCTCAATTTCATGTTTCTCCTGCCGAGTCATTCCCGGTCAATTCTCATTAGGCTTCAATTGTGACAATTATATTGCTCTAGAAGATGATCATGTTAGCTGTGATCTTGAGTGAGCTCCCTCAATAATTATCAACAATGAAAAATTAATCAAAATTCTTTCCCCTAGAAAATAAGAAATTTAGGAAAAATGAATAATTATTAAAGGAGTTCATCGAAGGTCATGTACAGCATAGTCTTCCTCTAGAGCAACATGATTGTCATAATTGAAACCTAATCAGGCTTGTCTGGGAATAACTCGGATAAAGAAATTCAACTTTAAAAAAGTAAATGCCTCTCTCAAGTAAATAGATATTTGGCAAAAATATATTTTTTTCTCAGTGTAGCCCCTCGTTAACAGCACTAGGATTTTTCATAAACAATAGAATGTGATTGTTTCCTATATTCGCACTCGAATTATTCTAAAGAATTTCTTTCTGCGTGAGACAAAATCCATCTGTCAGTTCCAACGAGGAGCTCACTCGACCAGGAAATCTTTTGTATTTCGTATATATATCAACACAAAAAATTACCAGTGGAATTATCAAAAATTATCAGTAAAATACCGCGTTGACTATATAAAATGGGACGAACTGTGCAATTCTGTTGGCTGAAATTTGGATGGGAAGAATTCCCAATGGAATTTATTCGAGTTGTCTGAGAAGAGCCAAATCCATGGAGAACGAGAAGTGGAGGAGAAAGATTGAAATGAAAAAGAGGCATGAAAAATCGTTGAGATGAAGAGGTTTGATGGTAGACCTACGCAAAGTGTTGGTTTGCGATCCGCCTGCCAGCAGGTTCCCGTTTAACGGTGTCGTGCCCCCACTTGAGTCCCCACTTGGATTCTCCATTTAGCTCCCCTCGTCCTCTGGTTCCGTTCTAAAGGCACTGGCGAGCCGCACCTCGGTCAAGGACACGTAGGAAACGGGTCACGTTCCACCGAACAGTTTCCAGAGGAATTTCGTTATTCCCTTTATTTTTGTTGGATTTTGAGTCTAACCGTTGATGCATGAAGTAGCAGATAGTTATGATTGCAGGGACGAAGCAATAGGAGTAAACAGTGTTGAGGTGGTTTTGTTATTAAATTTTTGAGGCATTTGAGGTATGCGGAGAAATGGGTCAGGTGGGAAGAGACGGCTTTCGTTGGCTTGACTCTCCTTTTTCCGTTCGTATGATAATCTGCAGTATTCAATCAATTCAATATGCCAGGCCTAAACCTGTGATTATAAAATACAAAAATAGTGAACTCGAGCATTAACAAGTTGACTGATGCAGCCCAGTCTCCGTACACTGTTAGAAATTGAAATGTTCAATAACGAATAATTTACATGGAATTTCCGTTGATCTCGTTATTGATAAATCAGTCAATTTTCTTGAATATTCAATGAAATTTGGTTTCTCAGGTTCATACGATGAAAATTACTGAAAATCGTGAAAATTCAGGCAACTTTTCTTCTGAATTTGTAATCTCTGGAAAATTCACTTGAATGTAATGCTTAATTTTCGTGTTACGTGTGAAAATCATCGAAAATTCAATGATCATTCATCACGAAAAACTTAATTTTATTGAATTTCCAAGATGAATCAGGAATTCCATGAGCAATTTAATCTGAAATTTAATTCAAGTTCCGAATATTGAAAATTCAAATGCATTTGTTACTTAAATATCAAAAAAATTCTGACAATGTACAAGATACTTTTGTACAAGATACTTTCGTACAAGATACTGGGCCTGAATCCGTGCCGAGTGATATCCTCACTTTCTGGCGTGAATGTTTTTCGCTTCGTATTCTCCGAACAAGATACTCGACAAATGGGCTAGAATTGAATGGGAATGGAGTTGATATATTGCCGAAATTATTGAAAATATATGGAGCTATGATCTAGAACATAATTGCCCATCAATTGAATTTCAAAACGAATGGGCACTTGCTGCGGTGAATAAAAAAATTGCAGGCGGCTGTATCTTTGATACAGCTGCAATTGTACGTGGATACGTCTATGGTCTTTCCTTCTCTTTCGAATTGCTTAGAAACTCCTTGCGCTCCCTCGAATTTTCTAGAAACTCTGTGCATACCTTGGAATTTTTTAGAACCTTCTTGCATTCACACGAATTTTCTAGAAACTTCTCAAATTCCCTTGAATTTTCTAGAAACTCTGTAAATTCTCTGTAATTTTCTAGAAAATCCTAGAATGCCCTCGAAATTGCTACAAGCTCCTTGCATTTCTGTAAATTTTCTAGAAACTTCTTGAATTCCCGCGAATTTCCCAGAAAATCGATGAATTTCCTCGAAATTTCTAGAAACTCCATGCATTTCCTTGAATTTTTCAGAAACTACTTGAAGTCTCTCGAAATTTCAAGGAACTTTTCGCATTAGCTCGAAATGTCTAGAATTTCTTTTCCCAAGACCCCTCATAATAGACAAAACAAAACAAAATTTAATCCAATTTTTATGAAAACCAAAATTCTGATGAAAGTCTCAATTTTCCGTGGCAGGTCCCTCTTCATAAACTAAGTTTCTTTCTATTACAATAAGCTAACTTATTCCGAGTTTCTAAATCGTTATTTTGAAGCAGAACAATTCCTATTAATCAATCGTATTCAAATGGTCATCAAAACTGGAAATCGTCTAGTATCTTGTACAAAGAATATAAAATTAAAATATGTTCCCCTCTCAGCGCAAGTAAAGTGGGGGACACGTAATTCTCGGAATTTTATTCCCCTCCAGTCCCTGTGGTACCTCGTACGAAGCTTGGACCGTATATTTGAATGAAACGGAGAAAGAGGTCAATGTTACCGCAGTTTACCAGCTCACGTTTAACTTTTTTCTCAATTTTATTGAGCAAAAATGAAGGAGTTAACGTGCTCAATTTACATGCCATTAGTGAAACTAAAAACTTGGCGAATAAATTAGTCCTGGTAGACCAATTTATTCCGTAATTTATCACCTAGAAACTGAAGCATACAAATGTAATGAATAATTACCGAGTAAAAGTACGAATGAGACAAAAGGATTAAAGGTGAGTGTATTCATCAGGTTGTTTTATTAATAATTTCTTGAAACAAAGTAGGCCCTCGGACGACAAGTGGGTCGCGGGGGCCCGCATTACGGTGCAAGAGCCCCCCTCTGCCCCTCCGTACGCCAGTCAAGACCATGGTAAACCGTGGACGCGCTCCGCCGGTGCCTAGAGCCCAACGCGAGACAATCGGCCTAGTGTGATATGCCTACACACAAACGTAAGAATCTACCCGTCGGGCGAGGGGGTGGGGGGGGGGAGAAAGACCCCCTTTGAGGCATTGGGAGAAACAGAGCGCGATACAATTTACCTTTTTTACGTGTGTACGCACATTACATTGAGATAATGTTGTCATAAATAACAGTCACGTGCAGATAAATTCGATGATCAATTTATTTGAAAGGATTGTGNGGGGGGGGGGGGGGGGGGGGGGGGGGGGGGGGGGGGGGGGGGGGGGGGGGGGGGGGGGGGGGGGGGGGAGAAAGACCCCCTTTGAGGCATTGGGAGAAACAGAGCGCGATACAATTTACCTTTTTTACGTGTGTACGCACATTACATTGAGATAATGTTGTCATAAATAACAGTCACGTGCAGATAAATTCGATGATCAATTTATTTGAAAGGATTGTGGAAAGGGGGAGAGACATTTACTTTAGATTGAAAAAACATGAGAAACATCCAATGCTGAATACCGCTGGTTGGAAGTGATTTCGCGGACAATTTTCCCAGACACGGAAACAGTTGGATTTGCCGCAAGGCAGTTGAGAAAGGAGGACGTACCTGTGTGACGAGCGTGCGTCATCGGGTTGAGTGAAACTCGACTTCCATACCTTTCTGTACCACGTACAATTCAAATAAAAAGAATTATATTGACAGAAAGATTTTTAAGAACAATCAGAGACCCCTCACTCTCGCGGTGGGTGTGACTCATTATGGGTAGAACCGACAAGTTTCCGATCAATTTCAGTTTTTTGTTCGTTTATTGGAATGAAAAAGAAATCAAAAGTTCCAATGTGGTCAAACTGGATCAGTATGGCTTCGTCAATTAATTTTTCGAATTGTTGGGCTTTTTGGGGTCATGCACGGAGAAAATTTTAAATTATTCTTTACTGTGGGAAGATAGTGATCAAGGACCCATAACACTCAAAATTTACTGTTGAACCTGGTAAAAATTGCGAATCGTATAGTAGAAAGTGGTGGAATAAAAGTAAAATTTAATTTAGCACGAGTCAAAATTCGGTGAAGGGGTAACAGAATGCCGCTAATTTTCCAAATTTGTGAACAAATTTTCTGCCGATAGTTATCGATTTTTTTACAACTCGAAGTCATTAATCTTCAAGAGGCGATGACATCAATGTGCTTTGGTTTCGAAAAATATCAATAGCTTTGAACAGGAAATTCGTTTGAAAATTTCGCCGAAACGATGGCTTTTTGTAACCCCTTAACCCTAGTCTAGTCAGCAAGCGCAACCCTGCGACTCTGGTCACCTCCGCGGGGATTCCCCGCCGTGTTATTTAGACTCTAGCGTTGCCGAATTCACTCTACACTGTCCGGGCGCGTTTAGCGAGTTTCCGGCAATGGCGCATGATGGGCTATTTCATTTAACACTGGAAAAAATAATTCATCTGTTCGAAATAATTTGTTTTGTTTGGGAATTTCGGGAAATATGCTGTTCTAAAAACTACTTTAATTCTTTAGATACTTCAATTGACAAAGTCAATTTTTTTCAACTTTTTCCGGTTAGCCGGTCGATTGTAATTAAAGAAAAACGAAGTATATGGTGACCGATCTAGGGTTAAATTCATTTTTCTCTACCTAGGTGGCTATCATTATTCACAGCAACGTATATCCAGATTCACCCAAAAAGTTTTACTTTGCAAGTAATCGGAACACGCCTGAGTGGGCATTGCTAAAGATCCATCGTGGTCTACGTCTTCCAAACATTCCTCAACTCCATCCTCAATTCCTCTACTCTATAGAGAAAAATTACAATCGCATTATTTCTACAGAAGAAATCATCAATTTTGCGAAAAAACGTAATTTTCTCGTTTTTTTGTGAGTTTTAACTGAATAACTATAAAACCGCAGAGGCGATCGGGTTCCAGATCTAATCAGTTCTCAGTTCCATTAGAATGCTTCCATTGCAAAAACAAATTGAATGAAGTCATTCGTTCAAGAGAAATCGTTGAACAAAATTTTGATTATATACAGACGTACAGACAGACGTACATGCGAACATCGCTTGGAAACAATCAGAAAATTATTCGAGGGATCGTGAAATGTCGAGATACACTGTTAAAAAAATTTGGCAGAATTTTCCGCATAAAGCCCTTGAATTCAATTTAAGGAGAAAAAATCAATAGAATTTCATGTTTCTCTAAAAAGTCCCACAATTTACATGAATTTTCAAATGAAAATCAATATTCACTGTCAAATTCCCGTGAATTTTCAGGCAATTAAAATTCTTGGAATTCTAGGAATTTTTGAAGGAATTCCCTGAAAATTCAGTGGAATCTGGAATTCAAGGAGAGATTTCACAGAATTTTCCTGATTTTTCATTAATTTTCCCGGCGTGATTTAACTACAATTTATAATTCCCATGAATTTTTCCATGAAATTATGAATTTTCAATGACAAAATTCCTTGAAATTTCTGCGGAAATGTTCCTTGTTAGAAATTTCCAAGGCTCTTACCGGAGATTTCAGTGGAAAATTTTCAAGTCTACCGTGAAATTTCCACATTAAATTCTCGGGGTCACTGCAATAACTACCCAATAGATCAGGTAGTCAATAAATTCCAAGTATTTCCCATCATTTTTCATTATCGTCATTGCCTCCGTGAACTTGGGAAATCCTGTATTTTTTTACTCTTGACTGAGAATTTGTTTATTTATTGTGTATTTATTTGTTTATTTATTTTTATTTATTTATTATTATTTATTAGAAATATTTTGACTAGACCTAGATTTCCGTCAAGAGCCTGATGAAGCTAAAATAATTCAGCGAAACGTCGCACTATGACAATTTAATCAACGTCGTAATTATTTCTCCAATATCCCTTGACCCTCTTATTATTAATTGACATCGTGGAGGTGAGAAAAATCATAGATTATTAATTTTGTTTTTTCAGTGTTGAACGTTGCCGGTGGTAAGGCACCGATGCAGAGTACAAGCGCCGAGAATGGCATCCCCCAGCGTGCTGTTGACGGTAGCAGTGGACAGGTCTACAATCCTCAGACATGCACGTTAACAAGGCCCGAGGTGCGACCCTGGTGGTACGTCAATCTCCTGGAGCCCTACATGGTCCAGCTCGTCAGACTAGATTTTGGCAAAGCCTGCTGCGGTGAGTTCCGACTTTCTTCACGCACCACTAGTCGTCATCCTAATAGTAACCCAGTGCAGCAAAACTGAAAGCGAGACTCCAAACCATCCCAGCGAGATCTTTTTTTCACCTCCAGTATTTTCTATCTGCATCGATTTATTTCCGTAGATCGAAGACTTTCCATAATCAGAGCAAATCGATGGCAATTTGACCGGCAGAATTTTATGGGAGACGGTGAAAATCTTTCACCGTCACGGCGATTGTCAAACGAGCCGTGAAACGGCAATGAATTGAAATTCCGGGCTCGGGTATATTTTTTTTACGTTGAGTTGCCACTTTTAACGGTGATGTCCTACTCCATAAAATTTGATAGTTAAAATTGGCATCCTGGAGTGCATTGATGATAAAAACAATGATTATTGATACATTTGGAATTCACTGAGGCGTTTTAGAAATTTCACCAGAGAGTGAGAGTCTTTCACTTTGGTATAACTTTCGATTGTTAGAAAATTCCTTCGTGGTAAATCTTGAAAACGCATAAGACTTGCATTATTTATCTACGTCGGTGGCTTCTAATGCACATGGTTTTTCACTTCTTTGTGCACAGCTCCATTAGGGCATTGGGAATTGACAAACGTGGCTATCTAATCTCGGCTTTTATTTCTTTCTTGACTTGGTCACAGGTGAAGTAGTTTGTCGGTCAGCGACGCACCACCGCATGAATCGCATGAAAATTGATATTATCTTCCCTTTCTCACCCATCTAGTGGGTTTTTTTAATTTCCATTGTTCTTTAGGGATAAAGATAACGCTAATTTTGATCATTTTTGTTACGTTTGTCTAATTAGATGGGGCACCCGGCACCATTGTTGTGCGTGTTGGAAATAATAGGCCAGATTTGGGGACTAATCCAATTTGCAACAGATTTACTGGACCGCTTGAAGAGGGACAACCGCTGTTTCTACCGTGCAATCCTCCCATGCCCGGTGCATTCGTCTCAGTTCACCTGGAATCTGCTGCCGCTGCACCAGCACCAGTGCAATTGTCCCTCTGCGAGGCTTTCGTTTATACGGATCAGGTAATTAACGGAAAATGAGTTTTTCGATTGGCCGCAGGCAGTGAAATGAAAATCATTGACTGGTTATTAATTTCACTCGGGAGGTTTTTGCACCCGCCGAGAATTGTAGGAAATTTTCTTTTCCGGGAATTGCGGGAGTAATTAGGCTGTTTATGGCGATTATAAGAGACGTATTAATTGGATTAATGACTTTCAACGAATGAAAATTTGAGGCAACTTTCTTCTGGCGCTGATGGAAATCATGAGTGGATTGTGTAAATTTATTCATTTTGTGGTAGAGGAATGATTTTACACTTTTGCGGGAAATACTCATGGTTTTTCATCATGAAGATGTTAATTTAGAAGGGAAGTGGTAAATTAGTAATTACCGGTACTCTAATTAGTGATAATTGATTCAAATTGTGATATCGATAGCTTTTTAATTATTCATTCATCTTCGAAGGGCGAGCTATTAGGGGTAGAGGGGTCTAGAAAACTTCGCCTCTGGACGCGATTTCCCGGATCTTCAAGCAACAAAAAATGAACAAAAAATTGAAACGTTTCAATATCACTTATTTCAACTCCCAGAAAATCATGGATAACAAAAGGAAAATCACACTTTCCTCCATCCTCACCCAAAATTATTATACAAACAATCTAATGGATTAAACACAAAATACAAAGTGGAACTACGGACAATTCGGAATAATCAATGAATGGTTTCTCAAACGAAATCTTTTGTAAACATCCTGGAACTCAAAGTATTCGAACAAGAACGTCCCAACAAATAATAACTTTCCGTCCCGGCGGGCGCAAAGTACACATTTCACATAAAATAAAAAAACGCTTAACCACATGCTTACTTACTCCATACGTGGGCATGACTCCTTTATTTTTCCTCCCTAGGCTGGACAATATACTAATCTATCAAACATCAACCGTCAAAGTTTCGCTATCACAACCGTAAATCGATAAATTCTTGTTTCACACATCTGTGCGGAAAGTTCGTACTTTGCTCCCTGATGAACGGGAGGAAACTGAGTAATTCTTATGCTGGGGTGGAAAATATTTTTTTTCCTTCCGCTCATCAGAAAACAAAATAGAAATTTTCCTTCGGGGCGTGTTAAATAGTATATTTCGTCATTAGGCCGAAATATACTAAATACACCTCGCGCGGGGAATAGTACATTACATGCCCGAGCCTTGGAAAACAGATCACCGTCCCCCAAGCGCTTGTCATCCTCGCCTTCGGCTCGGAAGGCAGTCTTGCACGTGGGGGAGAGTGATATGTTTTCCATGGCGAGGTGTGTATATTAATTTTCGTGTCGAGGACCCTCNGAATAGTACATTACATGCCCGAGCCTTGGAAAACAGATCACCGTCCCCCAAGCGCTTGTCATCCTCGCCTTCGGCTCGGAAGGCAGTCTTGCACGTGGGGGAGAGTGATATGTTTTCCATGGCGAGGTGTGTATATTAATTTTCGTGTCGAGGACCCTCCAAAACGCCAATTTCGTGGCGCGCAGCGCCACGAAAATGGGGTTTTTCAGGTCCCGTGACACGAAAAACATCTTTGCGCGCTTGGCGCTCAATATACTGATTTCGTTTACTTGTACACGAAAAAAGGCACAGTTCGCCACTCGTTGCACGTAGTAGTTTTCAGCTCGTGTGTGTGTGTGGTTTTTCACTTGTATCGAAATATACTATTTGTCAATATTTTTAAACTTTACAGACGTTGGGGATAATAGTATATTGTGTTACTAGTGCGTAAAGATCCAATTTTTCGCACGCACGTGTAACACATCTTATTTTTTGTGATATGAAAGTCATTTTTTTGGACCCGAGCGCGTAAAGTTCAAGAGCGTGCGTGAAGTGAATTTCCAGTGCCTAAAGCGGAGCTTAAGGGAAAACGGAACCCCTGCGTTTATATGAATCTTTAGAATTGTGTTTTTTCCTGCAATTACTATTTTTCATTCATTAAACTACTTCATTGACTCAACAATGCGATAATCGAGTTGATAAAATAATTTCATAGATAGAAATTAATAATTGTAGGAGAAAACACAATTCTAAGATTTGATGTAGACAAAGGGGTTCCGTCTCCTCTTAAGGGTTATGCGACGATGAATGCGACGCCTAATGTACGCATCGCTTGTAACTGTCACGAATAATCGTTCAACTATTTCACTTTGCACCCACCGGGGCGAAAAATATTATTTTTCTTTGCCACTCGAGTTCAAATCTGTGTGCCTTCCAATTTTCTAATTTGCGCATTGTTAACTAATTAGTCAGTTGCCTCATATAGATGCCATGAAAGTGAATGGATAGCAAGTAGTATCCCTATTACAATTCTAATTCATACCTTACATGTCAGATAAAAGCCCTAGGATAATACAGAATTTCAATAAATCCCCCAACTAGAGAACTTGGATTTGTAAACTCATCTCTTTTTTCCTTTCTTTGTCCCTCCGAAGAAATCTCGGGCCGGAAATTTTTTCCGAGGAACAAGTATCCGACTACCGGAGAGAAAATGGGAAAACTTTTACTTCGAGTTGAATGAAATTTCAACAAATTTCTCGGAACATATTCACTTGAAATCACTCGTGAGACGGTTTTATTGTAAAGAATGCACTAAAAAACATTTTTATCGATAAATGAAAATTTGCCTACTTCACTCATATTTTTATTACGTGAATATCTTCGCATCTGCGTTGAGAGAAACTAGAAGTTTTTTTTCAACACCTTTTTTGCAGATCAAAGTGAGAGCTGTAAAAAAATTTCCATGAAAATTTCACCGTCTCCCTCAAATTCCGCGACATTTTCTAAATCTAATCTTGAAGTGAAATTCACTCTTTTTACTACCTCATTGATCACTTCTTCTTCTTCTTCGTCTTCTTCTTCTTCTACTGCTAGTGGCTTTGTCTCCTCACTGTGGTAGGAGTAAGTGCCAACATTGATCACTTCTTTTCATTATGATGGAGTGATACAAAATATGGAAAAAAATTGTGAAGGTGGAGTCTGTGGTGAAGATTGTTATAGTTTTTTAATTACGATTTCGTGGAACTTTTTTTTGTTGGGAAAAGACCATTTCAACTTTTTGTGTTGTTGATCTTCGCTTTCTTTTTCTGCCGATCTTTCTCACGATTTTCTGTTTTTAATTGCTATACAGGCACTTCCAATCGAAAGATGTCCACAATTCAGAGACCAACCGCCCGGTTCCACTGCGACCTACAATGGTAAATGTTACATATTTTACAATCGTCAGCCACTCCAGTTCCGGGAAGCTCTATCCTTCTGTCGCGCCCGAGGTGGTACACTAGTCGACGAAAGTAACCCAGCACTGCAAGGTTTCATTTCCTGGGAATTGTGGAGACGACACAGGTAAATACATTAAAGACTATAACGATTATAATTAACCCTGAATTCGAAACCAGAAGACACTTGGAATAAAATTGAAATGTCATGAACAGATCAGGGATTATTTTTCAGAGAGCGACATTGAATTAGATTTAAGGGAGAAAAATGAAATGCGCTCAAAATTCAGTGGAATTCCAAATTTTTGAACAGCAGAAAGAGAATTTTCCAACTTACCTGAATTTTTAGTAAAAAATGATCATGTGTCGACACCAAATTTTCAATTAATTCACAATTCATGAACATACCTACCTAAATTTTCCTGACGTTTATCAATTTTTTTATGGAATAATTGAACTGAAATTTACAGTTTTCTTAATTTTTCCATTGTGAATTGAATTCGTGACGAAGATTCTTGAAATTTCAGTGAAATTATCACTTGAAGGAAATTTCCAAAAAACGAACCGACAATTTCAGCCCAAAATTTTTAACAGTGCATTGTTAGAAAAAATTTGAAAATGAATGGACAGTTTTGTGGTTGAATAAATACGATTTTCGCTATCTGACCCCTTCAACGAGTCAGCGCCCTCCGCTATCTTTCTACAGCAATGAAGGCGGCTCAAGTAAACACAAGTAAACTCAAGAAAACTCAGAATTTTTCGGAGAGCACCATTCAATCAGAGTTAGGGGCGAACCAATAATGAAATTTCAAATGTCATTGAATTTGAATTTTTTTCAATGGAATTCCAATTTTTTAGCAGCAAACAGGCGAGAATTCCCCGTCTTACTGGAATTTTCAAACAAAATATGAATATTGAGTACAAAATTACATAGAATTTTCAATTTATTGAAAGTTCAAGAATATTCAACTGAATTTTTCTAATTTTTATTAATTTTTATGGAATAATTGCACTTAACTTTAGAGAAGTTTTCATGTGATTCACTGATATTTTCATCAAATTGTGAATTTTCAAAGAAGAAGATTCCTGAAAATTTAGTAAACCTGTCACTTGAAGAAAATCTCCAAAAAACGAACCGAAAATTTCAGCAAAACATTTTCAACAGTGCACTATTTGAAATAATTTTAAATTTCATGAACAGTTAAGTAGTATTTGCATAAATACAATTTTTATTGTCTGGCTCTTTCAACGAGGTAGAGCATTGGCAAAGAAATTCGAGGAAACTCACGTAATTTTAATAAAATTCCAATTTTTCGGAGCAGGCAAGCGAGAATTCCCTAACTTACTGGAATTTTCAATCAAAAAATGAATATTGAGTACAACATTACGCTGAATTTTCAATTTATTGATTATTTAAAAAAATACTCGCCTGAATTTCCCTAATTTCTATTAATTTTCATGAAATAATTGCGCTGACATCGATAGTTTCCATTCATGTTTGATGTTTTCCCTAATTTCCATTCATGTTTCATGTTTGATGTTTTCATCAAACTGTGAATTTTTACAGCCAAAATCACTTGAAATTTCAGTCACTTGATAAGAATGTTCAAGAAGTATACCGGAAATTTCGGCCAAAAATATTTAACAGTGCATTCAAATATTGAAAATCCGCAGAAGTGACACATCGAGTCAATATTGGATGGGTGCTGTGAGGGACCCGAAGGACAAATCTGTCTGGAGGTGGACCGGAAGTGGTGATGAGGTGTCAGTATCTTTCTGGAGTCTTCCCCAGGGGACTGAAGAGGAGTGCGCGAGATACGATGGGAGCAGAGGGTGGCTGTGGTCGGATACTCCTTGCAGCTCCCGGCTCAATTACATCTGCCAACATCGTTAGTAGATTTTACGATTATTATGCATCCAGGGCGCTA
This sequence comes from Diachasma alloeum, assembly GCF_001412515.2. Lineage (NCBI taxonomy): Eukaryota > Metazoa > Arthropoda > Insecta > Hymenoptera > Braconidae > Diachasma > Diachasma alloeum. The sequence continues at coordinate 407,206 of NW_021680475.1, forward strand.
TAATTAATATTGAAATGCGAGAGTATAAACCTAGTTATTAACTACACTTTACGACTGGTGACTCCTGAATTTCAATTGATCCCCCTGATGATGGGGTTAAGAGTGCGCATAATACGGAGCTCGAATAATTTTTTTTTCAGTTTTTTAATTTGAAGTTTATGAGCTGGATGACACGGTCTCCATATTTTAGTAGTTGATAATTAGTCTTCGAAAGTTGTCTATTTTAAATTCTCTGGAATCGTCAGTGCGAGGAGCGATGAACCAATTATTGAACGCATAGTTGCAAAAAGGAATGATATTTTTCTATCGATTATTATAAATTATGCGAGGACTTTTAAGAAAATGTATGAATTGATAGAGTAATCACTCATGAAACGGTGCGTACATAACAGGTCGCATAGAAATTCTATGAAATTGAGAGGAATCGGTTGGAATATCCTGAAAGTTGATAGAGGATTTTCCAGAATTTTTTTGCAAATTCAAGTTTTTTCAAAGTAATTAGCTCTTCGACTAATTTTTAAATATGCCGATTATATATGTCTAAAAACGAATAATTAGTGCAAAAAAATCAATTGTTTACTGTTCATTTGTTTCCCAGACGCTTAAAATGGTAAAAAAAAGTCCAGGGCCTTCAATATTTGAGCTGAGGTTTCTTTTCCAAAAAAAAAAAAAATGAGTACAATAACAATTACGAATTAGTTTTTTGAAATTCGACTTCTGCACAGCGATTCCCTTTTGTTTAATACAAAAAAATTGCGCAATTCATGTAAAATAGGCAGAAATATTATCCTTAAAATATTTAAAATATATTCTCGATTCTTTCAGAAACATTTTTCGGGAAATTTTACATAAATGGTGCCATTTTTTATTTAAAAAAAAACGAAATTAGCTCTGTAGAAAAAATCTCTGAAAACAAACAAATAAAAAACCTCTGTAGCTCAAAAATTGGAGGCCCTGCACTATTTTTAACATTTTAAGCGTCTGCCCAGCAAAAGAACAATAAATAATCAATTTTTTTGCACTAATTATTCGTTTTCATACACATATAATCGATCTTCAATGTATGAGAAATCTCATTCCACTAGCCGCGACTTTTAAAACTGATAGCAGTTTCCTCTTAAAAAAAATACCTTCTTGTACCCAGAGCCAAGAGCTTGCGGCCGACCTGAACAGCCCCCAAACTCAACGATGGTTGTCACCAACGCCTCAGAAGACCCCGTAAATAATTATCAAGTTGGGGCATCAGTCTCGTACAGCTGTAGTTCAGGAAGTCTACTAATCGGACCATCGACACGCACCTGTTTAGACACCGGTTTCTATAACGAATTTCCACCTGTATGCAAGAGCATCGAGTGTGGATATCCGGCGAGTATCAAACACGGAGAGTACACGCTCATTAATAATACCGTCATGTTTCTGAGCCAAGTGCTTTACTCGTGCGAGGATGGATATGAAATGACTGGTATGTGATTTCTTCCTTATTTATTGATAACACGTTGCATTGAAATTCCTTTTCCTGCACCGCAGGAGAATAAATTATGTGGTTGGACGACTAGTTGAGATATATGAGATGTAATTAGTGAAGATGATTTTGAAAATTTGGTAACGGAATGGTAAATATTAGTTATCGTTATGCTGTAGGAGATTGAAAGGACGTGCATAGTTAAAGGGTAGAGAATTTTTATCATAATTTTTTTAATAAAAAAAAAAATACGTTTCTGATATGCTTCAACCTACTTTCATATTTCATGATTTTTCTTAATGGAAAAATTTCAATCACTCGCTACAGACCAATTGATTATGCGGTTGGAACACTTGTTGAGACGCAATTTGTGATGATTCTGAAATTGTGGCAACTGAATAGAACGTATTATTTATTCCATTTTTTCATCAAAAATAATAAATAGTTGCCAAACCATTGGAGATTAAAAAAATGTGCATCGTGAAGGGGTATAGCATTTTTGTTATTATGTTTTTTTTTTCTAATCAAAGAAAAGAAATACGTATGTGATATGCTTCATCCTACTTTCATATTTCATGATTTTTCCTAATGGAAAATTTTCAGTCACTCACTACAGACCAATTAATTATGCGCTCGGAACACTTGAGACGTAATTACTGACGATGATTTTGAAATTTTCATAACGAAATAGAAAGTATTAGTTATATCATTTTTTTCATGAAGAATAATAAATAATTAACAAATCATAGGAGATTAAAAAGGTCTGGATGGTGATCGGTAGAGCATTTTTTCATTATTTTTCAAAAAAAGAAAAGAAATACGTATCTAATATTATTCATCCTACTGTTTCATATTCCATGATTTTTCCTAATTGGAGACGTTTGAACGTTTAAATCTCAATCGTTACCCTCAGGTTTTGAGTACGAAAATATTCACTTGCGAAATCTGGGTCCGTTTCTTGCCATTTGGACATAAATCAGATGATTTCGTTTGGTTTCGTTTCAATTCAGGAGGAAGAAAAAGAGTTTACGGGATTTTCTCCCGAAAGTTGTTGCTCCAATTGCATACATGTAACCAGTTGATTTTTTCAATGTTATTTATGTGATTTTTCCACTTGAATATGTAACTAGGTCGTGCTAGGCTCACCTGTGACATCGACGAGCGTTGGAACGGACCTCCACCTCGCTGTGAACCCATTCGCTGCGATCCTCCTCCGACCGTCTCCCACAGCACAATTCAGCTCGATGAAATTGATGTCGAGGAGAATTTAGTGAAGAGTACAAATCGTAGTCTTTTAGTGGGTAGTGTTGTTATTTATACTTGTGAGAAGGGGTATAAACTGACCGGACATCGACAGATTTTGTGTTTGCCCACGGGATTGTATGATCATGCTGCACCAACTTGCACAGGTACATTCATCAGATTAAAATTACCTACTCAAAGAAATGCTTATACTGTCCAAAAAAATTGAAACTTTATGGCCAGTTTATTAGTCGTTTTCGGGGAAGCGATGTTAAATTCGAATGAGATGCGGAAAAAATCATGAATTTTCAAATTGATTTTTATTTCATGCAGACCCAACAGCAGACGGCCAATTACGGGATCAAATTAAATGAACATGAAGAAATAATAATGAAATTAATATAATGAACAGTTCAAAATAATACTCATTATGGAGAGGATTATTTACATTACTTATATGATAAAATTACTAGACTACCTAAATGTCTAAACGAAAACGAACGGCGCCGCGTTCATTGAGCGAGTGATCGAGGGTTAAAATGCAAGTGGAGGGAATTCTAAACAAAAATTTCCCGACAATTTCAGTCTTTAGAGCTCCTACAACGAAAGTTTGCCGTTTATCTCCCATTTTTTCCTTCAATAACATTGTCCCCACTAAGAAAACAAATTTCCATTTCTACCATTGCAGAAGAACCTAAAGTAACATCAGGAATTCTTCCAAAAGTGACCCTCAGGCCGGCAAACACCAGAGGCAAGCCAGTGTTCCCCACAAGAACCCGTTCAACAACAACCCCCTTACCGCCCTCCACAGTACCCCAAGAAGCAACTCCAACTCGAAGATATCCTCCCCAAACCGCGGAGGTTCCAGCAACAATAAGAGAGACCGTCCACAAGAGACCGACGATCGGTCTTCAAAAGCCTGCGCCACCTTCTGAAGAGACTCCAGAAGAATTCTCCGGGACCCATCCCCAGGACAATGAGATTTCTGGGAGTTCAGTGGACAACGCGAGGGCTAAAATCAACACAGGAGTCCCAGAGCCCACTGGGCCCTTCCGAGTGGATCGTTCGGACGCCCCAACTCATCAAGCCAAGCTCAATCTTGGTGCAGTCATCGCCCTGGGCGTCTTCGGCGCCTTTGTCTTCCTCGCGGCAGTCATCACCACTGTTGTAATACTCATCCGAAGGTGAGACATCATATTTTATCTTAATCTCAATAATGCAACCGGAGGTGAGGAAAAAAAGGCGTTTTTTTTCTTGCTTCGTAACTTCCCCCCTTAACTCCTCGATTTCTCCAATGCTCACTGTAATATCCTATTGACTAAATCATTGTTTTGATTAATTCAGAAAGTAACAGTCTCGCACTGCTCTTGTGAATGCAAGTACAGAGGGTCAGTGTGAGATATCCTGTAAATTTTGTAATTCAAATGGGATGAAAAATGTTTTATTCGCTTTGTTCCCTTATTTTCTCTCTTATTATTTTTTTTCATGAATCAGTAACTGGTCTCGCACTGCTCTTATGAATGCTAGAGTTATTCTCGACTTGTTTGCATCCGCAATTTCACCGTGATGTATGGGGATTTATACCCAAAATTGAAGACATGAACATTAGATAGTTTAGCAGTTCGTTTTATTGCCTGTTGTGTGGGGTAACAGATGAACCCAATAATAAACGAGATGAGTCATTTTCATTACTTAATAATTAGCCCCTGATGGATATATCAGGTAGTTGAAGGGAGGTGGGGAACTTTTTTATGGGGACCTTTCTTCGAGAAAAAACCGGAGCTTCAGGAGGAGATCCTAATGGAAATTTCGTTCTGCGTTAGAACGAAAATGTTCATAAAAAACTTGGCTTGAGGTGACTTGACTAAGTCCATTTGAAGTTGTTACAGACTGAGAAGAAAATTTCTAATATCTAAAACATATTTTCTTGAGACAAGTAATTTTTCTTCAATTGTTCAATTCTACCAGACATCTCAACTCATGTGGCCCGAGAAAGACCTCATGCTTTAACATATTCTTGAAATCAAGTATGATTTTGTCGCAAATGAACTCATTGAAGTCGCGTAGAAGAATCGCCAATCGTCAAGTGTTTTCATAATTTTTTCATCACGCTGTGACGAAAAGTGAACTAAAAGTCCAATTTCCGCCACATTGTGATGAAAAATATTGTTCGTAACTCGTGAAAAAATGTTTTTTAGCTCGTTACGAAAGATACTATTCCTTCACAATGTCCGTAAACGGCGTTTGACGGAGACGAAGTGAAAAACTGGATCTTTACGCACTAGTAACACAATATACTATTTCGCCCAAATAACACAGCTAATTTTTCCCCAGACTGTCTATAAACGGCGTTTGCGGACACAAAGTGTCCCGAAAATATCGTTTTACGGACAGTATGATGAATAGAACTCCTTTAGGCTGGATAACATTTACAAAAAATTCAATCCTCATGCATCACACCACTAGAATAAAACAATCCCGGCCAGTGCAGCCATGTAAATTACACAAAAAAAAGTCAGCCAGAATGAAAATTAACAATGGTGAATTTGTAAAAATTGCGTGGTGGTTAGCGGCAGCGGCAGCATAGGAGGAAGGCGTGGCCGCAGGGGTCTTGGCGGGGTTGCGCTCGGTGGTGGCCGTGGTGCAAGTGCTGGAATCGGGAGATCAGATCCATCAGGGATGCCATCGCGTTGGTACACGCTTCTCGCGCTTCCATTTCCCGACCAGCACCTGGGTCGTCGCGACCTCACGGCTCGCCGAGCCACCGACCATCCGTACTCATTCAATCTATCAGCAGCCCACCGTGCCGGTTACTTCTCCAATCCCTCCTTATAACGACCAATTGAGCCACGAACGAAAAAAAATCAATAAAAAAATGTACAAAAACATGTTCAACGAAACGAGACAGACGCTTAGTACCGATTAAATTCGACGAATTTATGATTAACGATAAATCTCCCCAAAATGCCTTCATCACCTCATCAACGATATCAATCGACGTCTTCACATCACAACCATGTGTATAGAGTCACCCACACGAGTGACCCGCTAGTCAAGGTAAATTCACGTTGACCGATGAATTGGTTGGGCGGTGTTGAGGTCACGCACCATTCACCTCAGCAAAATTAGCATACCACAAAAAATCGTAGAGTATTATTGTAGAAGTAGCCGGCTGGTATTCTCCTAGACGCCCACATAGCACTGCATTTCATAGCCTACTGCACGCTTTCAGGGGGACGAGCAGAAATCATATGAGGATGTCAAAGTGAGACAGTTGTCGGCAATGAATAAGGGAACAATCGAAAAAATGATGACCTTTAGAAATAGCTCAGGGGCGAAGCCGTGATATCGACATAATATCGAGGAATTTTCGTTACTTGTGCGTAAAGGGAGATTGTACGCACGCTGCACGCGCGGAAAATCTCCCTTCCCACACATTGCGATGAACAATAGGGTTCGGCACTCGTGGGAAGTGTTCTTTGACCCTTGGGAGGGGAGCAGTCGCCTTTGGCAAGCACCTCTTACGGTTCAAACAACATTTTTACGCACTCGTATCGAAATATATCATTTTGGTGAAATTTCACTTCATGAAAATTTGAATTAAGGATATCCAAGTACTTTGGCTATTTTTTCTCCAGTGTGATACTTTTCTATTTTTGTAGTCGAATATCAGAGCTGTCATTTGAGCCTCATTTAATCCTAAGTTTCCGGACATTTTACAAAGATTTTATTATTCAAACTTTGCAGGTTTGAATCTCGATATTGAACCGTTAGAAAACATTTTAAAATTCTGAAAAAAATTAGAAAGTTTACTTTTGGAGGAAGTAAACTTTCTATTAATTACGAGCATTTTCTATAAATAATCTATAAACATTCAATTTTCCACCATAAAAATCATTCTTTCGCAATTTTAATAAATTTATTCATATTCAGAATTTTACCAGAAATCGATTTCATGCTTAAAAAATAAGATTTCCGAAAGTTTAAACAATTTAAATGATTTATTTATAAATAACGAATGTTTAAAAAAAATGATAATTCGGTGCATAATGTAATTTGAATGGCGCTGAATATTCATGACTTTATTTCAATTTTTCTCCCGCAATTTAATGACAAATTTGATGATCGAAGATGGTTGAATCAATAATGTAGTCTGTTCCAAAACGTAAAAGTTACTTGGATATCCTTAAGTGACAGTTACACTGAAATTTCAAGATATTTCGTCATTGGAAATTCACAATTTGATTAAAAAAATCGATGGAGACTGTAAGTTTTAGTTCAATTCTTCCATCAAAATTAATATTAATCGGGAAAATTCAGGTGAATACATTTTTGGATTAGCTGCTAAATACTCATGTCTTCCCACTGCTCAAAAATTCAGAATTCCATTGAAGTTTTAGTAAATCAGGAAAAATCCATAATTTTCTCCCCACCGAATCGCATTCAATGTCGCTCTCAAGATTAATATCCATTTTTCCATGAAATTTGTATTTTTTCCAACATTGTACAAGAATACGTCAGCAAATTTTTTCCGTAGGCAGGTAAATTCCTAGCGAAAATCATTTATTGACGCTTCCTCCCCTGGAATCACCCGAAAATAATCGACTTGTTCATTTCATTGCAGAAACTGCCTCACAAGCATATCCTCAAACAAAAAATGTATTCATTGTCGTCAAATTTAATTACAATCTCACGCCAATTCTCAGTCAATTAATTCCCTCATTTTTAATTTTACAGAACAAGAGGAAGAAGCAGCAAACATTATCGCCACCGAGCCTCCCCCGACTGCAACACAGTGGCTAGCTTTGACAGCAGCTCATCAGAGTCTCGAGGAGGCTTGAACAGATACTACAGGCAGGCCTGGGAGAATTTGCACGAGACAGCTGGACAAAAGGCGAATCATCCGCCCCTGCGACGTAAAGAAACCCTGGATGAGCCAAGCTATCGTGACAATTATCGTGGTGATAATGTTTCTGAGGTTGGGGAGAATGGCAATGGATTTGCCGCAAGCAAACACGCTGGGGATAAGAAGAGACATCATCATCATCACCACCATCATCATGGCAGTGCCAATGAATGGCGACAGTCTCAGTCTCACCACAGATACTGAGACCCATCTACTGAACGTTTTCTATCGATTCAAATGATGTTGAAGATAATTCATTTATGTAATAACTATATTACACTGAGAGGAAAAGTCATGTCCTCAAAAGAGTTTTGTTTGAACCGAAAAAATTGTAAATTTAAAATTACCAAAATAGAAATTGTTTCATTTGTACAAATGGCAACTTCAATTATGAATAATCCCTCGGATTTCAACAATGAATTGTTTGACTCAAGAGGCGGATCATTCACGCGACATGGTGCCTGTTCAGGATGAATATATCTCTGTTAAGGATATCCAAGTATTTTGGCTATTTTTTCTCCAGTGAAATGCTTTTCTACTTTTCTAACCCAACATCAGAGCATTCATTTGAACTCCAATTCATCCTGCGTTTCCAGACATTTTACAATGATTTTAATAATATTTAAACTTTGCAGTGTGAATGTGACTCTCCATATTACACCGTTAGAAACGATTTTAAAAATGGGAAAAAATAGAAAGTTTACTTTGGAAGATTGATGAAACAATAAGAAAATTGCAATTTTTGAAAATCACAAGAATTTTCTGTAAATAATATATAAACAGTTAATTTTTCATCATAAAAATCATTGGTTCGTAACCGTAATAAATTTGTTCATATTCCGAAGTTTACCAGAAATCGATTACATGCCTAAAAACATAAGGCTTCCGAAAGTTTAAACAGTCTCAATTATTCATTTATAAACAACAAATGCTTAAAAAAATAATAATCTGTGCAAAATGTAATTAGAATGACGCTGAATATTCATGATTTTTTTCAAAATAGTCTCACGCAATTTGATTTACAAATTTGATACTTGGATATCCTCAAAGTGAAGTTAAACAATAAATATTTTGTTCCCAACTCACAGAATTGCTATCATGTCACCCTCTATTCTATTTAAGAATCAATTTCCCATCTTTGAGTATTGGATAACTGAAACGAAAAGCTACTCTCCCTTGTTCCGCATACAACAGTGATTTTTTAAAACAAAATACGTATGGTAATATAGAATAACGAACAGTTGATGCTAGGAATATCATTTCTTACTTGCACAGAAAATAAGAACTTTTTAGTTCAACTAAATCAATTGTTGCGACAAGAATTTTCCATCTCAGGACACTCTTCAAACGTTCAGCAGTTGATTGTTCATTTCTGGTGATTTTAAACTTGCGATTTTTTTAGTTCAAACAAGGCTCGTTTGAGAATATTTTTTTTTTCTATCAATGTACGCTAATCTTCCTAATTTTGATATCCCTTTGTAAATAACTGTAATGCGTTTTACGGTTCGTAACGGGCGCCGATCCGTTCGATGGAACATGCCAAAAAGAGAGAGACACACTCTAGATAATATATTATATATACTTAATTATGGTAATTCGATCTATTCGGATTCTCCAACTGATTGATCATTTCTTCTTATTCCTGTCCAGTGAATTGGTGATTCATTCGTAATGACCGCCTTGGCCTCACCTTATTGAGAGTCTGAGGGACTCAAGGAAAGGCTGACGTTGTTCATTTGGATACGATGTGAAATTATTCGTCATTTAGATACTGACACTATTGCTTTTCTTCTTTCGATGATGACTGAATTTCCATGAGAATAATTCGTCCAGTAATAACTCTTTCAACAATTGTTTTATTTTTTTTTCGTAGTAGTGCCATTAATCGGCAGTTTTATTCTGTTTATTTAGGTGTAATTATTCGAATTTACCAGTGGTGTGTAACTAACGTTTGGAGAATCATTTATTTTAACGTTTATGTAAAGATATGTTCCTAGTATCCTTGTATCTATTTTAGAGATTAATTAATATATGCGATAATAAATTCGATGAATATTATGCTCAGTTTTTATCATTATTTTATTTTGTAACTATCATCTTTGAGATTCAACATAAGTAATAACAAGTACAAAAAGAAACTTTGGGATGCTTATTTTTAACTCAACCACTGACCTATGATGTTGCCCACTTTCTTGCGAACCTCGACTAGCTCGGGAATATCGTGCTCGGAGGCTGGGTACATGTTTGCACAGTGAGCAGTACCTAGGCGAGGACAATTATTGATTAATAAGATACAATTGCAATGTTTGGACGTTGATAATTAATCAGAATAAGAATTCTCCATGATGAGAACCATATTTAGTGTTCGAAACGATTTTGTTTATTCATTATCATATTGCAATTTAGTTTTTTGCATATATAGGGGAGAGTGAAGCAAAATGAAATAGTCGAAAAATGACTGTTTGACACAATTCAAAAAAAGTGTTTTCTGTTAAATATTTTTTTTATCAACTTTTCTTATTACTGGGAGTACTGATGGGAATAATAATGTTCTATTCGTCTTATAATTGAATTCGTTCTAATTCAATTGATTAATTAGGCCGGTTACACTTCTCTTTTTTCATTCGATTGAAATTCAGCATCACTTTTTCCTTTTTCTCCCTCTGGGTCTCCCCTGGGTCTTCGTCTGGACTTTGGATTTGGCTGTTTCATTTTGTTTTCAATTAATCCAATGAGACAATCTTTTCCCGTTAAACCTGCTCAATGATTTTTCATTCTACTGAACGGAAAATTATTATTCTCATTAGTACTCTCAAGAATAAAAAAGTTGATAAAAAAAAAGATTTAACAAAACAAATTTTTTTGCTTGAATTGCGTCAAACAGCCATTTTTCGACTGTTTCATTTTGCCCCCCTCGCCCCTATACAATTGAAATGTAGCCCGGAGAGGGGAGTTTGGGAGGTACAACCAAGATTTTTGGATCGATTAAAGTTGGAGGTAAAAAAGAGAGACAGTTACCATTGATATAGAACGCTGGAGTATTTGGATTTGACGATTTCGTGATACCAAGGGCGTGCCAGGGATCAATGGAACCATGAACGTAGACGACGTTTGTCACCTCTAGGTGGAGACCACCGTACAAAGTGTTCGTTCGCTCTACAGCATTCCCTAACAGGTGAATGTTGTACCTGCGAAAGAAATTATGACAATCAGAAATCCATTCAAACATTGGCATTTAGTTTTCTAGATACCCCATGATATATGAAAAGTTATTTTCATCAACCGAAGACTGAAATTTCACCTGGGTCCCCCCTCAAGGGTAGAATTCTTTAAAATGCATCCAAAGAACAAACCTCGGTCCGAATATATCACTGCACTGCTGCACGAAGAACTCCACTGGGAAAGTTTCACTAAATAACATCGGCTTAGCAGTTGAGGTCTGGAAGAACCCGAATTCAGTGCAAGTCTGATAAGTCCATTGGCGTCCACCCTCGGACATCTCAGCCTTCCAGGAGACATTTCTCATCTCATCCAGCATCTTACTGTACAAATAATCAAAGCATTTATCACCACTGGCATTCAGCATCATATTGCTGACCTCTGCCAGTCTATCCACAGCGAGTCCTGGTTTCTGATCCACCAGAATATTACAGACAGTGTCAATAGTGATGTTCCCAAACTTGGAATTGTCCCTGTTATCTTTATTGTACTGAACGACTTCAGCAAAATTACTGGCAAGATTCTCGTACAGATTCGAGATATCATTCTTCTTAGTGTTGGATGGGTCAATCTGATCGCAAAGCTTAAACTTCTGGCTGAGATTCATCTGCCCAATTCTGTGCCTGAGCATCACGTGGATCTGTTGAGTGGCATTGGTAATGGCGTCGACACATGCCTGAGAATGGGTCCTGAGGGCCTGCTCGACGACGACGTAGTACTGTTGGAAATCGAGTTGAGCTAGGAGAGGGCCGCTGGTGGAGACAGCACCGTGAATCAGGTGAGGGTATTTGGCACGAGCCCAGGCAGCTAGAGACCCTGGGTACGACCCTCCGAAGGCAATCCACTTGGTGTCCGCAGGAATCTGGTGTTTGTATCTCATTCCCTCAATGAAGTAAGCTAAATCTCCCAGGGCTTGTTCGGAACTCAAGTACACAAGGTTTTTTACGCTCAAATCCCTGGAATTAATGGAATACGAATGTATCAGCGGAATAATTATTCGTGGAATTGAAGTGAACACAATTTTTGAGTGTTGAAGAGATTGACCAGATTGACAGACTGACAGACCATTTTCTTTGGTCTGTCAGACCATTTTCTTTGGTCTGTCAGTCTGTCAATCTGACAGACCATTTGAAATTTTTTTTTTATGGTTTGATGGCCAGACCATTTTCTTTGGTCCTTCAGTCTAATTCTGGAGTTGAAAGGAGACCTAATAATAGCAGATAATATACATAATAATAGATAAAAATTCAATTCTTTTCCATTCAATTTTTTTTTAGATTTCATAACTCATTCTTTATTCTATTGAAGAAAAAAAATTATTCCATTTCATTAACAATTGAATACGGTTTCAATATTTGAAAAGAATTCTGGAGTGTCCATTTTGCCCCCTCGTCTCCTACTGTGAACAATTTTTGGTTGCGATTTTCTGTACACTTTTTGGAAATATTTACCAAGTGATAGTTCCACTGGAAGTTCAGGGAATTTCGAGATTCAAATTCACAGTTTGATAAAAAAAAATCAATAAAAACTGTGAATTTGAATTCAATTTGTTCATAAAAATAACTGATATATTCGCGAATTTTTAATTAATTGAAAATTTAATGTAATTTAATACTGAATATTCATGTTTGGTTTGAAAATTCATGTGAGTTGAATTGAATTGAGTTCTCATCTTCCCGTTGCTCAAAAATTTCTAATTTCATGATTCCGCCCGCACATTCACCTGAATGTCGCTCCCCTGAGAATTACTACTGAGCAGTCCATGAAATTACACTGCGAGAAGGCTTTAACAGTGTAGTTGATACTTACGGAGTTGGATGACTTTTTCCATAAAAGCGATGCTCCAGTTGGAAACAGATGGCTCCATACTGCTTAGCGTACTCGATCCATTGACCTTCGACCATCCACTTTGCGCTGGCGTCTCCTTCCCCTCCGATCAAGAGGAACACTGGACCACCTTTCTTGTAGAACTGATCGTTGACAAAGTATCTCTGGAGAAACATGAATATTGGAAATACTAAACATTCTAATGTTGATTTTTTTATGCCCGAGTGATCCATAATATTTTTTTCATCACGCTGTGACGAAAAGTGAACTTTTCGGTACGCTCCGCGTGCCTAAAAGTCCAATTTCCGCCACATTGTGATGAAAAATATTGTTCGTAACTCGTGAAAAAATGTTTTTTAGCTCGTGGGATTACATCATAAACCTCCCACTCACCAAAAAACACTTTTTTGCACTCGTTACGAAATATACTAATGTTACACCGTGCAAAAGTCGAGTTTGAAGCATGCAGCGTGCGATAAACTCGACTTATTGCCCAGCGTGACATGAAAATTGATAGAGAATTATAAACGAAAAATTGGAAAAAAAATCTCTGAGATTTGAATTTATTTCTCGACAATTCAGCTAAGGAACAAGTCGATGTGAATCGTTTTACCCCTCTGCTACTAAATTGTCTCAAGGATGAAAGAACTAAATAAATTCAGCTGAGTACCTGTTGCCATGCTTGCATATTCGTGGGATCAAAGTGGTCCAAATTCTGGGTGAACCACATGTCCCCAGGTAGTTGGTATTCTCTGGATAATTTCGGATCTCCAAGTCCATGTTTGCTTCTTCCCCGGAAGAAACTCTTCCACGCGAAGGAAGAATCACAGAAAAGTGCGAATAGAAATAGAATGAAGCGTTCCGAGCTCTTCATGTTTGGTGATACTTATGCTTTACGAAATTGAGGACGACGGAACTATATCTAGAACGCGATTTATCGGTTTCAGGGGTCGAGGAGCGGTCTTTAACAGTGATAAGCAACTAAAAATAAATGCGTTAGGAAGAATCGTTATGATATTGAGGATAGGTTTGCTTGTCAGGGCAGGCGTCCGGTTTCGGTTGGTTGTTATGTTCGCTCAGATGTTACTGGAACAGGGCCAACCTTCAATTCGCGAAAAGGGTGGCTCATGAGGGTAACAGTAGCGAAGTGGTAAAGCGATTTAAGTCGACTTATCTCTTAGTTGAGTTTTTGAAGAATATCTCCGAATCTAAAGGAGATAATGGAATTTTCGTGATAACCTTTTTTCTAGAGAAAATTGAGTGCAACAAAAAAGGTCTTGATAAAAATTTAGCTATCTCCCTTAAGTTCCGAGATATTCACTAAAAGCTGGCCAATAGTCAAAAACGACTTGAACCGCTTTACCACTTCGCTACTGAATTTTTTCCGTAAATCCATAGGGACTAACTTTTGGGTCCGATTGTCTTGGGACACACCTTAAGGAGTTTGAATAACGCGGTCAAACTGCACTTCCGGTTTTGACCAACTATGGCGGCCTTTCTTTGACTAGAGTAAAGTTCTCGCCACGAAAGAAGGAACCTCGCTGGATACCCCCACTCTCCTGAATTCAGCTTTCAATCCACGGCCCCCACCACTCAAGCCGATGTTACTTCTTTCGTGGCACGGACTTTATCTTTCGGCAGCACACCAACGCCATATTCCGTTCTACATTCTACTCTGGCTATTTTACACGTTTGACGATAGTGTACGCTGTGTGTGTAAACCCCTGTGTGAATCACGTTCCAAGTTCCGTAAGGGTTCTCTCTGCTTATGCATCATCCGAATAAAATCCTGAAAAAGAAACGAAACTGAAACGGCATGTCAGAAGTATCGAGTGAACCTCAAAGTAATCAGGACTATTGTTTCAAATGGAGCGATTACCAGAATCATCTGTCGACAGTAGTCAGACAATTGCTAGAAGAGGATTCCATGGTAGACGTTACGTTATGTGTTGCTGGAGAGCGCATTCATGCACATCGAATTGTATTATGCGCCTGCAGCACTCTATTTCAAGTTTGTAAACATTGCAGGTTTGACGTTTCATGGGTTTACTTTGATTTCATTTTTGGTAATGTTATTTTTTTCAGGAAATTCTGAGTGAAACAAAAGAGGATCATCCCACCATTATCATTAGTGACATATCAGCAGATGATGTCAGGTCTATTGTGGAGTTTTCGTATCAGGGAGAAGTTAGAATACCTGTGGATAATATAACAAACTTGTTGGACGCTGCACAGCTGCTGAAAATCAGTGGATTAATGGAGGTAATTATTTTTTGTAAGAAATTGGAGATTTGGGGTTGATCAGGTGATTATGCGGGAACTGAGGTTTTATTTTGAGCCATCTGAAGAATGTAGAAATGTTGTTTTTTTAGAAGAGAAAGCTAATGTATTCAACTCCCTAGTTAAGGTGAATCGAGCAGTGTTTGAACGAATAAGCTCAGAGCTAGTTTCGACGCATTTAAAAAATATAGGGTAAACAGGCCACGGTTGAGGAAAGGTGCTGGATGATTAAGGAAAATTCAAGTTTCGTGGTAGGATCTAAAATATAAGAATCACCAAAATGGGTATATGATGGCTCCATACCTTCAAGAATGTTTTAATTAGCAGAAAAAAATTATTTGAAGTTAAAATAACAAAAACAAAGAATAATCAAATTAAGAAATAGTTGAATGCAGCCAAAACCTCTAATTTCTGGATGCCTGGGCCATATTTTTTTTTATTTATTAAATGTCGATCAATAGGAAAAATAATTGATCACATGATTACACACGAGTAATATTATTGAAAGCGTAAAGAATCACCACAATTTTCATTTTATTTATGGAATATTCAAGGCAAGTTGAAATCGTCCAGAAATTGATCTATTTACCCTATTCATGATTTTTTTCAAATTTCTCTCAGGCAATTTAATTAACAAATTTGATTTAAAGAAAATGGTTCAATTTATAGTGTGGTATATACTAAACTGTAAAAGATACTTCGATATTCTTAACTAAGATATTTTTTCTCGTTTGTCATGAGATTGAAGGACTCGATGAGAACGATTCGCCCGCAAGTAAGGACCCAACCGAAGAAGTGGAAGATCCCGGAGTATCGCCAGATCGCGAAGAGAACGTGGTATCGAATCCAGTTGGACAGCAGACAGACGAGGACGCGGACGTTGACGAGGATGATTCCAATGGTAAAAAAAAGAAGGAGAGAAAAAAGAAAGATACCTCGAAAAAGGAGTACAATGAGGCAATGCTGGACACAGCTATAAATGACTTGAAGGATGGGAAAACGTTGATTGAAGCTTCGGGTAAGAATCATATCCCGAGGTCGACCCTCTACATGAAAGCGAAGGCACTCGGCATTCAGTTACATGCAGCCCGAAATGAATATCCCGCGGAGTGTATGCAGTCTGCTATCGACACAGTCCTCGGTGCGTATCCACTAACTTCTAGCAAATAGGAAAAGGTATGAAAAGTCATGTGAACAATTGATATTTTATGTTTTCTGGTGTGCTGAAACCGAATTTATAATTTAGCCCGCAATAGTTATGGAGTTTAATTAGTTAATAGTCGGTTTCGTTAGTTAATAGTTATAAGCAATTTAATTATTCGAAAACGTTTTACGCTGTCATTTTGACAGATATCAGAAATGTTCCAAATGAGGAGTGTTTTTTAAAGTTAACGAACAAAATGAATTTTGATTTTTGAAAATCGGTCAATTTTTGTGGAAGATATAGTAGTTTGCAATAATAGGGCGGTAATGTCACTTCTGACGCATAAGTGGCGCATCCACCCGTAGTATAGGGCATATTGAAAATGCCAAATCTTAGTAAACCAAAGATTATAAGTTTTAGAAGAATAAAAAAATAATATATTTAGTATCCTTTGATGCAACTTTTTTGTTTCAAGGTTTTTCTTCGAGAATATTCTTAATTCTCAAAAGACATATTTATTGATAACAAAATAGATAAATCAACAGCACTTTAAATTTAAATTATAAAAAATCTTTTAAATCTTCCAAATTTTATATTATATATCTTTATATATATTAATAAAAATACAAAAAATATGTAAATATATATATATTTTTAAATAATTATTACTTATGAGAATTTTTTTTATTATTTGGAAAAAAATCATGAACGAGAAATTTTTATGCATGTGTTTGTCGAAGAAGACTCAAATGTTTTCTTAAATCTGGGCATAATGAGAATTACTTCTTCTTTAATGAATTAACAAATTCATAACGATCATAAATAATATGATAAACCACTAAGCGTTCCTAGCCTATCAAAATGGTGGGGTAAAACGCATTTAAATAAGTAAATTGTTAATAACTATTACCAGTATGACCGTATTGCCGGCTAAGTTACAAATTACGTTTCAGCCAATCGAAAAACATGAAATATGCAAGTTTATACTTTTTCCTGTCAGCGTGTGGACTACAACTTTCTCTCCGCAAGACCGAGTTTTGTTCTAGAAACATTTCTTTATAATTGTGCTTCTTCTCAACTGGCAGGTGGTGCAAGCCTGCAACAAGCAGCTGAAATGTACGGAATACCAAAGACTGTTCTTTGGAGGCGAATACAAAAGGAAGGATTCCAAATAAACAGACCAGAAATGAAGAGACAATACGCCTCTGAGAAGCGACTTGCTGCTGTGAAAGCACTCGAAAGAGGAGAAAGGCTCACGAAAGTCTCTAATGAGTTCAATGTGAATATTAATTGTCATTTGCACAATTTATTTTGCAAACATTCCTGAAACTAAGGGCTTGGCAAAAAATATTGTGAGATTTTTCTTGTGTAAGATCTGATAAATTACGCCAAAGCCATGAATTTCAAAAATGTTCGCTATTAATTCCTCAATTTATTCCATTTGATTTGTCAAAGTGACCAGTTGTTGTCCATTCGATCGATCCTATGATAATTGTATGTTTCAGATACCCAAAACGACTTTGTTCAGAGATAAAGCAAAACTGGTAGACGAGGGGAAATTACCAGAATCTTTCTGGAAGAAGCGAAAAACTGACGACGAAGGCTTGAAAAAGAGTAGACTTGAGAAGGCAGTGGCAGCCTGCAAAGATGGTAGAATGTCCCAAGCTGCAGCAGCTACACTTTATGGCATCCCCAAGACCACGATTTGGAGAAAATTGCAGCAGACCAATAAGAAGAATGAGGATGACCCAAGTCCTCAGGTTTCAAAGAGAAGAAAAAAGGATGATGTTCAAATTAAGAGTGAAAGTGTTAAAGATGACTTTGCTCTGTGTGAAGTGAGTAAATGTTGAATAATCAAGAGACTTTTATTATTTCATTGAGATAATGGATGCACTGTTTGTGTTTCATCTTAGAATTGATTTATTACTTTTTTTTTATCGATTTGTTTGTGTTCATTTATTTTGGGTGATTAAAATAGTGAATATGATGAATTAACACATTTGGTAATAGAAGCAGGCAATAATCTGTCCCTATTCAATGAATACAATTAAAATGAGATGATAATTATTGTCAAATTATTTGCAGGTCGCTGCAGAGATCCCCATAACCTACATCGATGAAGACAGTATTCCCCAGGAATCAGTAATAATATTAACAACAGAAGACGTCAATCTTAGTCTAGAGGAGAATCGTCAAATAATTGTCAACGAAGTGAGTTAAATCAAATATTTATTGAATCAACAATTTTATTCACTAATTTATACTGAAGAATTTAAAAGGAATTGAGATAATGCAATGAATAACGTTATTATTTAATTTATTTCAGGATTCTGACCAAGAGTATATTCCCTGTTCAATAAGAATCGACCAAAATACAAACTACAATCCAGTAGAGAGTTAGAACCCCTTCAAAAACGTTTTTCAATCCTTAATGTATAGATAAGCAAATGAATTATATTGTGATTCTGTAAAATTGATATTTTATTGAAATAGACTTATTCGAAGAGAAAATTGCACAATTGCAGTATTCGACTCTGTGCCCCATTCTATCAGTTAAGATAATTATCTCCAATCAGTAATAACAATTTTCTTGAATGTGACACTACGTCGACAGGTTCAATCGAGAGGACAATCGTGAAATAATTGTCAATATAAAGTTGAATCGAATATTTATTGAATCAACAATTTCATTCACTAATTTTCACTGAAGTATTGAACAGCAATTGAGATAACTAAATGAATAACATTATCGTTTAATTTATTCCAGGATTCCGGCCAAAAGTATATTCCCTGTTCAATAGGAATTGATGATAATCCAAATTATAGTCCAGTAGAGAGTTCGAACCCCTTCAAAAAACGTTTTTCAATCCGTAACATATACATAAGCAAATTAAATAAATTGTGATTTTAAAAAATTAATATCTTATTGAAATAGTCTTCATGCAAAAAAAAAGTTTAACGAAGTATTCAACTCTATTCCATTCCTTTAATTAAGATAATTGTCTTCAATCACGATGACGATTTTCTTGGATGTGTCACTACGTCGAGTCTCAATCTAGATGACAATCGTGAAATAATTGTCACTACAATGAGTTGAATCTTAGATTTATTGAATCAACAATTTCATTCATTAATTTCCACTGAACCATTTAAAAGCAATTGCTCAATTGAGATAATGAAACAAACAACCTTATTACTCAATTTATTCCAGAATTCTGGCCAAGAGTACAGTGCACCGACGAGAATTTCAAACCAGTCTAGTAAAGTTAGAACCTCTTGAAAAGTTTTTCAATTCCTGACACATGCATAAGCAAATGAAATAAATTGTGATTTTGGAAAATTAATATTTTATTCAAATAGACTTAATCGAAAGGAAAAATTATTTAAATTCAGTATTTAACTCGGTTCCCTTTCATTAATCAAGATAATTATCTCCAATCAGTAATAACAATTTTCTTGGATGACACTACGTCGAGTCTCAATTTAGAGGACAATCGTGAAATAGTCACTACAATGAGTTGAATCTTAGATTTATTGAATCAACAATTTCATTCACTAATATCCACTGAAGCATTTAAAAGCAATTGAGATAACGAAACAAACAACCTTATTACTCAATTTATTCCAGAATTCTGGCCAAGAGTATGCCCACCGTACAGTGCGCAGACGAGAATTTCAAACTAGTCTAGTAAAGTTAGAACCTCTTGAAAAGTTTCTCAATTCCTGACACATGCATAAGCAAATGAAATAAATTGTGATTCTGGAAAATTAATATTTTATTCAAATAGTCTTAATCGAAAGGAAAAATTATTTAAATGCAGTATTAACTCTGTTCCATTTCATTAAGACAACTGTCCACAGTCAGCGACGACGATTTTCTTGGATGTGGCGCCACTCTGTGAGCCGAGGCCCTCAAGCTGCTTAACCACGTCCATGCCCTCGACAACAGATCCAAAGACCACGTGAGCATTGTCCAACCAGGATGTCTTGACCGTGGTGATGAAGAACTGAGAGCCATTCGTGTTCTTTCCAGCATTGGCCATCGAGAGAATTCCAGGGCCTGTGTGCTTCAGCTGGAAGTTCTCGTCGTCGAAGGTCCTTCCATAGATTGATTTTCCGCCCCTGCCACTGCCCTCGGTGAAATCACCGCCCTGGCACATGAAGTTGGGGATGACTCTGTGGAATATTGAGCCTTTGTAGCCGAAGCCCTTCTCTCCGGTGCACAGGGCACGGAAATTCTCAGCAGTTTTTGGGACAACGTCTGAACGTAACTCGATGACGATACGACCCACTGGCTGACCATCGGCGGTCATGTCGAAAAATACTCGTGGGAGACCCATTTTTCTACCTTTGAAACATTCGACACGTTATTTTTAGAGCCAGGGTTGGATTATTCATGCAGTTTCAGTTACTGGAAATTTTTCCTGGTGTTTTACTCACCTCTACGTTTTAATTTACTCCAAAAACCGAACGTCGTGAACACACGCTTCAATACCGCGTTTTCAGGTTGTGGCGTCGCGTCTTGGCTTCAGGCCTGTGCTGCCGCGTGCAATGTAATTGATTTATTGTTATTATTATTTCGAGATAATAGCGCTGCTGGAGCGGGAGTTTTGAGTGGGTACGTGCAGTTGGTAAGATAGGGAACAAGGAGTAATGAAGTTTATATTATTTTTGGGAATATTTTGGGATTTTAGTTAGGACATTAGTATTTGAATTCCTGATTAATGTACTGAGTATGCGTAGGAATTTAAGGGGGGTCCGTTTTTTAAGTACCACAAGTATTTGATGAGAAATTTTCGTAATTTTTTTTCAATTTCTTCTTTACGAAAAAATTTTTTTTTCATTCTTTGATAAAGAAGAAGAACTTGAGTAATTTCAAATTCCATACGATTGATTTTACGGAAGGCCATATCGAATACACAAAAAAATCGTTGAAAAATATGGAAAATTGTAGAATTAATAGGGTTTTTGCAAGTCGAAAAATCGAAAAATGCCAAGTTTCGCAAAGAAATTGAAAAAAACAATGATTCATAAATTGAAATGGATACTTTGGAAAATGGAATGAATCGATGTAAGGAGAGGAGAGGAGGGGGGGGGCAGATTTTGAATTCCTTCAGTGACAGCACAGACCAATTTTCTCATAAAAACGAAAAATGCCGATTATTACCAAACTGTCCCCAGTTTTCATAACAATATTGAGATTCGATTTGGTAGATATTATCACAAGCAATATTTTTACGTCAAAAAAGTTTCATTTAGTAACTTAGTTTTCGAGATATTGAGGAAAAAAGATTTTTAGAAATTACTGTATTTCGGAAACCGCTTGACCAATTGCGCTGAAATTGCGTCAAAAAGTGCATCGAAGTAATATCAATCATGCAACGAAATTTCAGGTGTTTAGCTTCAACTTTAGTCCTTTTTCTGTGAAGATTCATAAAAATTTTCCAAAAAATTCGCCCACACATCCAGACATACATACACAGATGTTCTAAAAAAAATTATATCCTCGCGTTTCATGACATTCTACCTCATTTCCAAGTCAAATTAGAAGATCGTCAAAATGAACAAAACCATTTTAAGTACAAAACTTCCATTTGGATGCCAAACTTTCAATTGTCGACGCGTTATCATTTCGTCAACATCTTGGGAAAGAAATGGTTTAGCGGAATTCATAAGAAGACCCTCGTAAATCTCGTAAATCTCTTCAATTCCGAGGTATTTATCAATGAATCCGCTCATTAATTTTCAACTCACATTTCTTCCTAGGACACAGCCCGCGGTGATTAGGATAAAGGGAGTAGTTCTTGAGCGAAAAGTTTACTTAGAAACAATATTCTTATTTACTTTATTTATCACACACCAATATACAAAAATGAAACGTATTAATATTTTTTTCCGGAATACAATATACTACTAGAATTCAAATATATTTCAATAAAGATAGATCTGAGTATCTTACAAGATTAGAATGATGTTTTTTGTCGATTCTGATTTTCTTTCATACTTTAGCTCTTCAACTTGGGAAACAAAAAAAAATTTCTACAACATTATTTCACAGTTGGCACAGAAATTCTTGGTAGAAAAGACCATTTTCTACTCATCGCTCTAGATATATTTTATTATAAATAAAGATATTAATTTATAATTGTTTTTTCGTTCTTAATTAATATAATCTAGAGAGTAAAGTTCTCTATAGTTATTTTATGAGTCAAAATAAGGGCTCGGGTTTGTTTCCTAACTATATATATATTTATATATATATTTATATTTATATATTGTATGTATAATATAGCACACTACGCCGCTCTCTATTTTGTTTTTCACGTTGAAAATGTTGAGAATGAAATCTTTGATATCGAATTGTCAATAAATTGTTCACCTCGATCGATTGAATAATCGAGGCAATTCTGTATTTTTCTCTCCATAATAAAATAATTACAACGACTCGTAACTGCGAGCAATAAAACTCTAGTCTTCCGTGTTTGTGACTCAAATCTGAGCCCAACTAATTGCTCACAATTTAATGGAAATCACTAATACCATTTTTCTAATAAAAACATGGAATGTTTAGCATTCATTTAATTCGACAACGCACGATTATATCACAAGAAAGATTCAAATGCTCTGTACATGCTCTTTTTCTCGGGAACATCAGATGTTCCCTAATATTTTCACAATTCATTTTTTTGCTAGTTTTCTCGTCGATTTACAGTGATTTTTTCTTCACTTGACTTAAATTTAATCTCCTTCATTTGTTTGTGTTTTCTCTTCTCCTTTAATTAATGTAAATTATCTAAAGTTTAGTTACAAAGTTAGATATGTTTCAGGTGAACCTGATTAATATTGTACTTGATACGATTTCAATGCGCTGATGATTGCTAATTGCCAATGAAACCAATGCACATTGTCGTTTTAATTTATCATACAATAAAACGCATCATCATCGTATTTACAAATACCGATCGCAAACAGTGATATCTTCATCTCTCTCTCTCTCTCTCTCTCACTCTCTCGCCTCAACACTTTTTGCAATTGGCACGAAAATTGGCACATAATTAATGGCAAGTATTTTCCATTGGCACAATTATTGTTAACAGTTCTTTGTCGTGTCATCCGATTAGTGCATTATCATTGATTCTCTTTTTGTGAAATTGTGATATCGAACGAAGGATGGAGAGGAAATGGGGGAAACCCGTCACCGAATGTTTCCATGGGATTGCACGAACGAGGAAAAACAACCAAGGAATTAATTAATGGGAGAATACTGAGAGAAAAATCCGGACGAAAAAGAGTTGAGTTTGTTAACAGGATAATACGTAAATTAAATGCATTGAAGGATCGACTTCAGTGCGGCCTCGAGTGGCACAACGCAATTTGAGTATTTATCATCACAAGAGCTGTATAAATAATGATTTATTAGCGCTCGAGTCCCAGGGGCAGCACATTCACCTCCAACAAGATAAGAGGAGTTGAACGTAATGATAAAAACGAATATTTACACGAGAAAGAAGAAAATATGAATAATTACGTATAACATTTTTAAGGTAAAATTGATATGGTCCAGGCTGATATGAATTTGTCTGTGCCTTCGTGGACTTGCACCAACTTGACATTAATTTATAATTAAAGAATACAGTTGTGAGAGGGGGAAAACAATTTACAATTGAGTTAAATGAGTATTCGTTGGATTTGACCAGCCAACCTCCAATCGAAGTACACAGATGTGGTCCATATTGAACAATAACTACACATTAGGTGTATAGGGCCAAGAGTGGCTGATTGACGTGACCACGTTAGAGGTAGGCGGGTCTTCTGGACGTCACTTCTTCATGTCATTCATCAAGGAATTGTCCTTGTTCTTGTTAGCATCTAGGCTCGACTGTTGACTGCTTGTTACTCCGCTTCCATTACCCGGATACATCTTCTCCATGTGATTTAGTGACTCGGTTAGGAACTTCTGCAAGTATGATATCATGGTATTTAATTAATCATTGTCAGTTTATATTGATTGTTGAGGACAGTTGTGCTGGGATAAACCGCAGAAAGCTAATCGGAAGCAGATTGTTCCAGCATTTTTCGATTGTCAGTGGAGGCAAAAGGTTTAGAGGAATTTCTCGTGAATTTCGTAAATCTAGGGGAAGATGGGGCAAAGTTGAACGTTTTGTGATTATTTCCAAATCCCAATATTTGTATTTAGAAAGAAAGATATTGGTAACTAGAGAAGATCACAAAATGTTCTACTTTGACCCAAACTATCACGTATGAAAGAATCGTATAGAAATGTTCTATATGGGTTACGTATAGAATTTCTATAGGATTTTTGTATATGATATTCAGATATTTCGATGCGAATATTTTTTATGCAATTATTTATATACGATTTATAAAGGTTTCATCCTATACGAGCCACTGTGCATGTATAGAAACATTTCGTATGGGGTTTCGACATTTCTCTACGTGTTTCTCTGGAGCGTTCAGACATCTTTCGTATGAAAACAAAAATTTATGTATTGAAATAATTCGTGTAGAAAATATTCATATAGAAAAATCCAAATATCATATACGGAAATCCTATAGAATTTCTATACGATTTTTTCATAGAGTGATACTACTGGGTTGAAAGATATTTAGCTAGTTTATGACTTCCTTCATTCATTATTTAATGTGTGATTGTATACACATAAACAATTCAAGAGATCGTCCCATTTATACCACATAAATTATTCTTAGCACTCGATTTCAATGAAAAATCAATAAAATATGAATTTAAGGATAGATTAACAAAAAAATTTAACTGTAAATGGGATGAGTAGAAGGAATATTTGGGATGTGATTTATGACATTTTAGTAGTGAAGTGGTAAAAAAAGATGAGTTTATTTTATTTCACTATTGGTTTTTGAGAATCTCTCGGAAATGAAGGCACACAGCGAAATTATCATAATGACCTTTTTTATAACTGTCGTTTTTCACGTGATTTTTCTCTTTTTTCAGCGAGTTCATTCAATTCTCTTATTTCACATTTTCTTGAGAGGATTTCTTATCGCTCAATATTGGAGATTGGCTTGTTCTCGAAATTACCACCGCGAGATAAAAAAATTACATTTCAATATCTTCTCTTGAATTTTTTTAAATGTTGCCGGGTTTCATTTTTTTCAGGTAACTCGTTGTTATCATGCAATTTCAATGAAAAATCAAGAAAATATGAAGCTAAGGATGGATTAACAAGAAAATTGAACTGTAATTGGAATGAAGCGAAGAAATAGTTGGAATGTGCTTCATGGCATTCTAGTAGTGAAATGGTAAAACAAGATAAGTTTATTTTATTGATTATTTGTTTTTAAGGAACTCTTGGAAATGAAGGCACAGCGAAATTATCATAATGATCTTTTTTATAACTCTCATTTTTCACCTGATTTTTCCCTTTTTTTCAGCGAGCTCATATTCATTTGTCGTATTTCTTATTTACTTGTGAGGATTTCTTATCGCTCAACATTGGAGATTGGCTTGTTCTCGAAATTATCATCGCGAGATGAAAAAATTACATATTCTCTCATACAAAAAATATATCTGTTATATTTTTTAACAGTGTTGTCATTACTTTCGTTGTTTGAGCACATGTACGCATAAGTAACTCAAGAGATGAGTCTCATTTCTACCAAATAAATCATTGTTATCACGCAATTTCAATGGAAAATCAAAATAATATGAATTTAACGATAGATTAACAAGAAAATTAAACTGTAATTGGAAAGAGAGAGGAAAGATTTGGAATGTGATTCATGACATTTTAGCAGTAAAATATTAAAAAAAGATCAGTTTATTTTATTTACTATTAGTTTTTTACGAATCTCTCGGAAATGAAGGCACACAGCAAAATTCCCATAATGACCTTTTTTACAACTCTCATTTTTCTCAGCAAGAAATGTTCCCAATAAAAATTCCGCTATCTCCATTAGTACCAAGGAAATTCATCAAAAACTCAACTCGTAGTTGAGTGGACTCATCTCGTTTTACCACTTTTCTTTTATGTCTTGCTTGCTGGATTTATTATCATCCTCTTGGGAATAGTTTCTTACCTGAATTGCCGTGAGGGCAGCTACTATCGCTGGACTACCAAACCCATGTGATATTAACGAGAAATTCGTCAGATGTCTTTGTATACTTGGATCCAGAATGTGGGGTGGTCGAGTATTACACAGGGGCGATCTGTCTTGATTCAACAGGTCCATCAGCTCTTTGGTGATTTGTCTGATTAGGAAAAAAAAATAGTATCGTCAGCACTTTCGTTCTCACTCTCAAAGCTCCTCAAAGCTCCAGACTTTCTCAATGCGGAAGAGACTTACTTGGTGGCATGGAGCAGCTCTTTTCTCCTGTACGAGTCCTGCGGCTCACAATGCTGTCGACTCAGGTATTCGGCGACTTGTTTCGCCGGGAACTCGGTCTCACAGACGTACCCAAAGTCTCGGGCCAGGTGAATAGCCTCTCCTGTTAAAAATACAAATAAAAAAAACACCATGAAAATAAAATGAAGAGAATACGAGATAAAAAAGTGTGCTACTTTCGAGTCTGGTTCATACACATGATTGTTCCCTTTTTTCAGCCAGTTCATTCATTTCTCTTTTTGCCCATCTTTTTTCCCAGGATTTCTTATCGTTCAACATTGAAGATTCGCCTGCTCTCGAGATTATCAGCGCGAGAGAACAAAATTACATTCGAGTATCTTCGCCTATATTTTTTGAAAATATTGCCATTTTTTAAAATTATGTTTTATGTTTTTATTTTTGATTGTTGAATCGTCCCCGAGAATGTCGAAACCTCGTCTCGCGTGATTTCTTACGCTTCCCAGTGCCACTAACGTATATATGCTGCACATATAGAGTACAAAGTGGAGTGACACATGTCATGTTGCCGCGAGCACGACACGATAATGATGCCACTTGGCGAGTGTCGCACTCTGGCATCCTTCGATAAATTTATCCCCCCGCAAATGTTGCTACAGTTTCACGTGAATCTCACATTTCTTTTTTTTAGTTGCTCTTTCTCGGGTTCATTCTCTTCCTTATTTTTATCATCATCAATACTTTTGTTTAGAAAATTCAAAAGCTCTTTTCACGTTTCGAGCAAAATGTGAAAGTCTGAGATTTATTGTACTGAGTGAATTCAGTAACGAGGCCTTATTTTTGTGGCGGTGACACCCGTCATGAATTCATTGTTGATCACATGATTTCTCTTGCTTGAGTTACTTTTTTTTCAGCTGAACGGTTAATTCGTTAGCGATTTAGTTTGCGGGGATGCTGAAGATGGTTTAAAGGAAT
This sequence comes from Diachasma alloeum, assembly GCF_001412515.2. Classification (NCBI taxonomy): domain Eukaryota; kingdom Metazoa; phylum Arthropoda; class Insecta; order Hymenoptera; family Braconidae; genus Diachasma; species Diachasma alloeum. The sequence continues at coordinate 434,602 of NW_021680475.1, forward strand.
TATTTTAAAATTCCTTTTTTACACTGTTGAGAATTTTCAGTGGGAGTCACTTTGGAAAAAAATGCCGTTTTTATTCATCTTCACTTTCGATAAATAATTAAAATGGCAAGATTTCTCCATTTTCATTCCGTGGAATATCATGGCCTTAACAATGAAAATAATGATAAACAAAATCAGAGAAGATCGAGTGAAGTGGAATTCAATACTAAATCAATTCATGATACAATCCTTTGAACTATAATAAAATGTAAAAACAATATCACACTGTTGGAAAAAAAATGAATTTCATGGATAGTTGACTACTAATTTCCAGGACAATGACACTGAATGCGATCTAGGGGAAAACAATCATAAAATTTCAGGTTTCACTGAAAATTTTTCAAAATTTCAGAATTTCAAGGAGCATAAAGACGAGAATTCCTTAATTTATTTGGATTTCCAATTTAATATAAATATTCAGTGCCCAATTACGTTGAATTTTCAATGAAATCGAAATTTTCTGGTTTTTTATTAATTTTCAGGGCAAAATGGAACTAAAATTTATAGTTCTCTTTGATTTTTGCACAAAATTCTGAATTTTTAGTGACGAAATTCCTTGAAATTTCAGTGCCAATTAAATTCGTCCAAAAGTTAACCGAAAATTTCAGGCAAAAAATTTCAACAGTGCATATAACTTTTCAATTCCTTCTCCACATCCTATTAGAGCTTTCATTATTTCCAAAAATTGATCACTCTTGAAAACAAAATAAATATGAACAATGAATGAATATTAGCCACCTGTGATGATGACTTCAATTCATGCGCGCATGTAGCGCGCGCCTTTTCCCTAGTTACTGAAATACAGGGGTAATTTTCAACAGCTTTCTCTCCGCGCGCGAAGCTTTCCCACAGTATCACGCCACTGCTATAAAATTTCATCATTTCATCTCCAAAAATAAGCACTGCCTCTGATCATTTGATAAGAATAAACAATTTCCACTCAATCCTGCTCATAAAATTCAATAAAGTCATGAGATTTAAAAAACTCGGAATCTTTTACCAACTCACGACGAATATCAAAAGTTCCATTCGATAATTTAAAGAGGTTTCACCTGCTCTCGAAGGGCCTTCTATTGAAAATATCAAACCGAAATTTTCAGCATTGAATAAACAGGGATTAGTCACTGGAGACGATTGGAGGGGATAGTATTCGGGGGGAATCGAGGCTGAAGCATGCATATATATTAATGGCGCGTCATTTGCGGTCTTTGTGAACGTGATCGGCGATCTTGTACATAAACTGCCAAGGGCGCTCAAGTCTCTTCCCCCATCCACTTGAATACAACATTATCCTCAGCCTGAATCTCAGTATTATCGATTAACACCAAAATTCCAACTTCTGCAATTAAACTCGCCCAAAAAAATAAACCGTGGTCCGACATTTACGAGCATTTCATCTCTAAGTAAATCCGTTTAACATTCTCAACTATTTATGTCTTGTAATTCGAGAAGACGATAAAATGGTGACTTGTCGTTTCTCTCCGCTATTCAAGACACCTCATTGGATGAGACTTTATAGATAGCTTCATCCACACACCCAGTAACATCACTAATATTCATCCCAAGTGGCTGAAATCAGTATGTCGTGAACGGTGAAGATAAAGACGAGTGGTTCCCACACTTTCGCAGATAAACGCGTGGGCGGAGCGTTCTCTTTAAAAAGCCCACTTTTAAAAGCATTTAACCTTCTTTATGTCGCATCATTGTCCATCATTGTTCTGCTAATGTCATTGCTAGTTTCTTTGAAATTCATCTCTACTCAGGAGTAATCGCGCAAAGAAATTTCTTCATTCTTGTCAGAATGGAAAGGAAGGAGATTGAAACATTTTTATCATTATGTCTCACCGTTGACATGAATAAAAGGCATGATCTCGTTGAGTGGGCGCTAGAAGTGAGGACGAGAAATTGTGAGAAAATTGCGGGGGCGTACGGGCACTGGCCATCAATGATGTGTCTCGTAAATTCCCACATTGGCAAGTACTCGAGACATCACTCGGTTAACAAAAAGACGCGGATAAGGAGAGAAATTAATTGTTGGGCTTAACCGATATTTTCAAGTACACGATTGATCCCTGGATCGGGAGGGGGACAGGTAGTCATTCGTTGATTGTCATGAGGAGAGAGCCAACATCGAATGTTTTACACCGGTTCACAACTATCATAAATTATAATCAACGTCTCAGGCGTCAGCCAACACTCTGACAAACTTCGATGATGTCGTTAAAAAACGTCGTCGCGCGGGGATTGGCAGGCTTGAGACACACATGCTGAGAGCAGGCTTATAGAGCTGCTTCTGATTCGCCAAGTGAAAAAAATTGACAACTCAATCTATTGTTTTTTATTAATCGCCATTATGTGGAGTAGTAAAACGCAATTGAACGAGTCGATCTTTCATGTTTTGATGAATATTGGGTTATCTTCAGGTCGGAAGACAGTTCCATTGGAAATGTTCTCACCTATGAATAAGATTTAACAGTATTCATTCCTACAATGTTGGAAGTTTTTTGAAATTGAAGTGATAGGCCCATTTGAATTTTCAATGCTGTTGATTTGAGTTCAATTCAAGATGAAATTGTTCGTGGAATTTTTTACTCATGCATCATGAGGCACACACTCTCAGAGCAGGCTTATAGAACTGCTTCTGATTCCCGAAGAAAAAAGGATTGACAACTCAGTCTATTGTGTTTTTTATTAATCTCCATTATGTGGAGTAATAAAACGCAACTGAACGAGTCTATTTTTCATGTTTTGATGAATATTGAGTTATCTTCGGGTCAGAAGATATTTTCATTGAAAATGTTGTCACCTACGAACAAGATTTACTAATATTCACCCCTGAGAATTTTTTGAAATTCAAGTAATAGGGCCATTTGAATTTTCAAGGCTGTTTATTTGAAATTAATAAAACATCAAATCGTTCGTAAAATTATTTATTCACTTTGAAAATTCAAGGAACTTGAGTTTTTTGTTGGGTGGCCAAAATCTCAAACTAAATGTGAAAAATGAACATCACATTCAACTGAAATTTCAATAGAGTGGCAATTTAGAATATAATTGGCCTCAATTTAGACAATTAAAGAAAATTTCCATTGTCATATGGACCTGAGAATTGCATTGGCTTATTGCAGAAATTAAGGAATTCGCCAACAATAAGATATTTGGGGACGTCAAATCAATTTTTCGTTGTTGAAAATGTCAAGATTTTTTACTTCAAATGTAAGAAGTAATTTTCGAATAGTTTACATTCAGTTTTATTCGAGATGAATCCATAATTCGCAAAAATATTGAATTCCACTCATTATGTTTAAGTCACGGGGTTTGAGATACGTCGCATTTAAAAAATTTATTTATTCCGATAACCACTGAATTCAGGATACACGGAGCGAAATGGTCAGTAAAAATTACGGAACTCACAATTCGCTCACCGATTACGGAATCGACTCAGAAAATTTAAGTGACGGTATCGTAATTTTTCACAGGAGATTCAGATAAAAATTACGGAACGCTCTGGAAAACTTCCGTGCCAGTTTCGTAAAATTTCCTACAACCACATTTCGCTCCGGAATTACAGAAAAGATACGTAATTTTTATTAAATATTTTTCTCCGTGTACAATTTCACGAATTTTAACTTGAAATGTAAGTAGTACTTTTTTAATGTGCTACAATCATTTTCTCTCGAGATGAATCCCTAATTCGCAAAAATATTGAATTCCACTCATTATGTTCAATTCGTGGAGTTTAAGATACGTCGCATATTAAAAATTGATTTATTCCAATAGCCAGTCAATTCAGGATACAATGCCCAAAGATATTTTCCATTCAAAATTATCTGATCTACGAAACACTTCCCTATACATCATTGAATGGAACCAGACTCATCACGTATGTAAAATTCGTTGACGATTTGTACAAACCTTCAACGAGGGACGTCAATAGCGTCACATTGGCTGCCTTCCTCCTCCCGGCGGGTAGATTCAATCCAATCTTCTCCAACTTTTCCCTCAACAACCGACCGCCGTTTTTCGATTTCGCCCTGGAACAAAATAATCAACAAAATTGTTAAAGCCTCAATCGATTATTTACCTCTATATTTACTCCCTCAACTTTTGCATTTTTTATTGCTTACACTCCTAAATTTCGAAAGACCACCATCAATCACGTGTTGCCACAAGCACTCAGCTATAATGCCATTGAGAATAAAGAAAGCATTCCAGAAATAATAATAATTAGCATAATTTGTATACGCAATGTCATCGGAGCATTGAGCAATGGGTCTCGACAGAGTACACGAGAAGTTTCCATTGGTGATTCAATCATCCATCATTCCTTTGGCTCGAGTATAACGGTCCAAAAGCACATCCTCTCACCGAGAGTGCGATAATAGTTTGTATTAAAATTCCGACAAAAGAATTACTTTTCATTTTTATCGTCAACGAGTGAGAGAATTATTACGTATGCAGACGTGACAACGAGCGTGCTTGTGTCATTACCGGATGATTGTCTTGAAAATGCGCGGATTTTCTCAAGCTCAAGTTGCGGGGATAGATGTATATATGTATTAAGGGTGTATCTCATCGCTTTTCTCACTTCTGATTACTCCCTCTCTCGACCGTCGATTGCGGATCGTTAGGCGTTTGTCGACGGTGGCACGATCATCTCGTTTACGCCGATATTCTGTAACGGTCTCCACTGGTGTAATGAGTGGTGGGGAATTTAATCGTACCGTTTCAAAGCAAATGTTTGATGACAAGATGGTGGGGGGTATGTCTTAATTTTAGACTAATTTTTTTATTTCCAGTGGGAGCCGCGCATGAGGTCTCATTTGGTTTGATAGATTTTTGGCTTTAAAAGGGTGCCAAGTGAATTTGATGAAAGATTCAAAAAAAATGTTTTCTTTCCCTCCACCGTCGGAGGAATATGTATTCATCCATCTGACGAAATTTCAAACCCGCAACCGGAACTAGACATCGAGAAAATAAATACGGAAAATCCTCCATTTCGCGTGACGAACCTCGAGAAAGCATGGGTTCAAATGGGTGCGGGAGGTTGAAATATCTCTCCTATTCACCCCGGTACCCCATTATTTTTTGTCGCTATGACATTTGACACATAATTCCCCATATCTTCAAATTTTTTCAAATTTTTCTTGAGTTTCTAGGGGGGCAAAACGTTAAATTTAACAAAACTCCATAAGAGCCCGTGTATAAAACTGATTTGGTTTATTTAATTTCTCGATACCCATAAGTTCTAAAATTCTAAAATTGTCACCGATGTTCACCATCTGCCTAATACTATTAATTAAAAAAATTATAACTGTTGGTAAATGTCCATTTTCAAGGTCATTGCCAAATCACTGGGCACCCTTAAGGACTTGGAATGCATGAGGCTTGCACCGTTGAAAGTTTTCGATACACTTCTCGGAAATTTTTGAAATGTAACGATTACACTACATTATGACCTCGGGCTATTTTCTCGGTGAAACCTTAGATGTTTTTTAAGGTATAATTTTTGTTTAATGGAAAGCTGGATGCTAAATGCTATATTTCGACTTTCCGAACCTCTGTATGAGGAAACAATTAAAATAAACATCAATGCACAAATTAAAATTCCGGAGGCACACGGACTCGAACTCAAGTGGGGTATGATTCCGCATCTCCAGTTTGCCGGACTGGTGCTCTGCCAATTGAGCTTCAAGGGATTTTGTCATTCCGCATTCACTAGTGCGGGGAAAAATCAACGAGAACTGTAAATTTTAGTTCGGTTAATCCACACGGAGAGAAATATTGAATAAAAACGACGTATCTTTTCCGTAATTCCGGAGCGAAATGTGGTTGCAGGAAATTTTACGAAACTATCACGTAATTTTTACCTAAAATCACGAAATTTTTCCACAGCGTTCCGTAATTTTTATCTGAACATTTCTGTCCGCGCATGAAAATTGATAGAAATCGAGAAAATTCGCTGATAAGCGGGAGGAAAGTGAGTACTTTCCGCCCTAGGGTGGGAATTTAATTTATGCCACTCATGCCTGAAACCGGCTGGATTACACACTCGACGCTTCGTGTCTCGTGTCTAATTCAGCCGGTTCCAGGCTTCGTGACATAAAATTTTGTTCAGTACTTGTTGGGAAATTTCGTCCTTAACGTGTGTGGTTACATCACTCGCCTTCGGCTCATGCTGTAAACCCCACACACGTTAAAGACGAAATTGCCCCACATGTACTGAAATATACTATTCCGTCCCGGCGGGCGCAAAGGTACATTTCCCTCCCGCTTCGCGGGAGGGAACTCTGACTTTGCGCCTACGCCGAGATGGAAAATCGCGTTCTAACCACGGGAAGTAAAATAAAGAACCCTCAGCCGCGTGCTTACCAACCTCGCCTTCGGCTCGGCTGGTAATTGCACTGGCGGCTGAGGATCCTTTATTTTCCCTCCCTAGGTTATAATAGTATATTTCAGCACGTGTGGGGCAATATCGTCTTTAACGTGTGTGGGGTTTACAGCATGAGCCGAAGGCGAGTGATGTAACCACACACGTTAAGGACGAAATTTCCCAACAAGTACTGAACAAAATTTTATGTCACGAAGCCTGAAACCGGCTGAATTAGACACGAGACGCGAAGCGTCGAGTGGCATAAATATACTATTACCATTCGTGGTTCCAACCGTATTTTTCGTCTAGGCGTAGGCGCAAAGTCAGCGCAAAGTCCTTCCCGCACGGAGAGAAATGTTCAGTAAAAATTACGGAACTCCTACTTCACTCACCGATTACGGAATCGACTCAGAAAATTTAAGTGACGGTATCGTAATTTTTCACGAGAGATTCCGATAAAAATTACGGAACGCTCCGGAAAAATTCCGTGACAGTTCCGTAAAATTGCCTACAACCACATTTCGCTCCGGAATTAGGGAAAAGATACGTAATTTTTATTGAATATTTCTCCCCGTGCGTGAAACGGGAAGGAAATGTGTACTTTACGCCCGTCGCGGCAAAAACAAAATCATTCAAGTTTGCCATGCGACTAAAAGGAAATGACCGAAAATGATCAAATTAATTTTATCCACAGTCCACCGCCAAACGTCAAATATTGCATTTCTATTGGCTGACATTCAGATGGGGAAATAACCAGTAAAATGTTAAACTCAACGTCGTTTTCCTGAAAATTACTATGAAACTGATCATAAAATTTCAATGTTTTCTAACAGGGCGATGGCTGCTATTTGTGGGGCTAATGGGAGTTTAATTCAGTAGCGCAGCGGTAAAACGATTCAAGTCTACTTAGCTCGCAGCTGAGTTTTCGAGGAATATCTTCAAATCTAAGAGCCAATTTTCCGTAATGATCTTTCTTGTAGAGCAATTTGAGGGTTACAAAAAACGTTATGACAAATATTTTGCTGTCTTAGGCTCCTAGTTGTTCATTGGAAACAGACTAATAGTCAAAGCCCACTTGAACGATTTTACCGCTTCGCTACTGAATTCATGGAACAATTTCTGAGACATTAATTTTTTGCGAAGATTTATACTTCAAAAACTATTATTCAAGGAATAATTGTCGAATTCGCTTCGTTCCTGGTGAGACGTTGGACAACTTCGATATTCCGTCCTTAGATACATCCATAAGAAATATTACGGATATTCAAGTATCTTTTACAGTTTGGTACAGACCACACTATAGATTCATCCATTTTTAATCATCAATTTTGTCAGATAAATTGCGAAAAATGTGAAAAAAATCATTCATTGTTTATAAACAAAAAAAATAATTGAAATTGTTTAAACTTTCGGAAACCTAATTTTTTAGGCATGAAATCGATTTCTGATAAAATACTGAATATCAATAAATTTGTTACGATTCCGAACAAATGATTTTTCTGGTTGGAAATTGATTGTTTATAAATAATTTATAAAAAATGCTCGTAATTTTAAAAAATCGCACTTTTCAAATTATTTAATCAATTTTCCTTCAAAAGTAAACTTTTAAATTTTTCCTGTTTTTTTAATTCTTTTCTAACGGTTCAAAATCAAGATTCAAATTCAGACTTGCAAAGTTTGAATAATAAAATCACTTTAAAATGTCCGAAAATTCAGGATCAAATGGGGCTCAAATGAAAGCTCTGCTGTTCGCCTACAAAAGTAGAAAAGCATTTCCCTGGAGAAAAAAATCGCCAAAGTACTTGGATCTCCTCAAACAATTGTCTTTTAAAAATGACAATGTAGGTGAATCATGGGAAAAATATTATGACCACAAATAATATCCATTGAGAAGCAAAATGCTAATCCATCAGCAGCAAAAACCATCCAACTATCAAAACTCAGCAATTACCCACTTGTTAGTCCCTGAAAAATGCCTCTGCAAAATAGAAGTGAATGCGGAAGTTGGCAATATGGGACGAAATATGAGGGGCATAATAAGTGCGCATAATAAATGGATCTATATCGATGAGCGGCATTTAGACACGTTAAATTTATGAGCTGCACTGTTTCTACGCCCAAGGCTAGTCCCTCAGCGCTCAACACCCAACGGCTATTCACCTACAATTACTCTCATTTGCATATCGGAGTAAACGCGTTTGATAGAAAAACAATTCATAATAGAAGATTGTAGTGCAAATAAAAAATACTTGAAAAATTATTCATAAAGTACAAGTACCCTCTGAGTACCTAATTTATCCATGCCTCGCGATGATAAAGCATTGCGTAATGGATAGTTTTCTGGGGCCTCCGAGAGAGTGCCGCGCAAACGCTCGAGATCCGAGATAAAAGACACGATGCGAGAGAGTTCCCTCCTGGGAAAGTTATAAATCAGAGGGCTGTCTGTGCGCGTTGGGCCTCACCACGAGGCGGCGCACAACACCGTCGGGTGGATACCCAAGGCGTTACAAAAACCCGGTATATTAATTTACCGTTAGATAATACCGTTATGATAAGCCCACTCCTCGGTCCCTTTTTTTAAAATTATTTTAAGGCTAATTCGTTACATCGTCGTTTGATTTTAATTATAATGAATTGATGGCAGGATTATTATGTGAATTCTTTATGTGTGTCACACAACACCTGGGACACTTCGATAAAATTAACGGAGAGAGGTTCACATTCGAGATATGTAGATTTATGCATAAATAATTTTTTGAGTGACAGAGTGACAAATCGAGGGTTCAAGTGGAATTGACTAACCGGTGAGCACTGAAATGTGGACCGGAAATTTATGGATTTGGAATTAATTCTGAGTGGTGAGAAAAAAAAATCGAAACTGGAATAGATATCGTTGAATATTCTGGGTCTAATGGAGATTGTATCGGGGGTGATCTTCATATTTACTTCGTGATTGATATATTTACCTTCGTAAAACACCACCGAGTAGGCTAGCATTGAGACACTCCGGCGGTGACAGCCGTCTCTGTACCTCGGCGACCGTGACTTTGTACTTGCTGGTGCTGCTTAATAACGACAGTCTTCCTGGTACGGAACAGAAGACATCAGATGGCTGAGTATTACCCGATAGCATTCCCTTCTCACCCCGGTCTGACTGTTTCATATCTGTAAATAAATCAAATGAAATTGTTATTGCGCTGAAGTTTAGTTATTTGGGATGATGACCACCCCCTAAATTGCCTAATTTTGTCACTTGCACTGAGAGAAAAATCTGAAGTTCGATTTACAATGAGAAAATAGTTGAGGCAGTTTTGGTGAACGATACGATTTTTTTTTGTATGCGGCACATAACATTATAGTAACTTCACAAGCGTAATTTTTGCAAATCAAAATGCAGTTAAACTAACCAAAGTTCAAAAGTAACCACGACAAATCTATCGTGAGTAGAACTATAAAATAGTTGCAATGACTACATTCCATTGTAGTAATTACTTCTCCGGCCATGGTTCCCGTAACCCATGAAAAATTGTTGAGGACTTTTTGACTATAATTCGATGGTGATGGAATATAGTCAGAAGAATCATATTTTTCTTTCAGTGTGTCTCATATGGAAATCCGTTTTTTTAGGTTTACGGGGGTTTTCACTTATTCGCTACATTTGTTCCCCCGAAAAACAAATTTGATTCTCATCGTTTCTCACGGTGAAAATATCGGAATGATTAGATGATGACTTTGAGAAACGGAATGGATTTATTTACAAGAGATGGATTAATTAACGGCGGATGTTCGATGGGTGAATTCTGAATTTAGAATGACTTTAGATTAATTGAATAACAAGACAAAGTGTACACACTTATATTTATTGCAGAAAGAGGAAAGGGAATTTGTGTATAAAGTAGTCAATTTTGTTACGATAAGAGAAAATTTTAGTTTTTTGTTTTTTAAGTTGGCTTTATCATTTTCGAATTACATTGGTAAACATTTTGGCGTGCAATTTTTGGTACGCGTCTTGTAAATTTTTATCACATTATAGTTCCACCGGAAATTTGAGGAAATTTGCCATTGCAAATTCAAAGGAAAATCCAGATAAATACATTCTTGAATTTTGAACTAATTGCAAGTTGGGGAAGTTTTGTCATCCTGCTGCTCAAAAATTTATAATTTCATTGACTTGGAGAATTTTTGTTCCGTTTATTGCTTTCGCTTTGATTTATCAATTTTTCATTGTTTCCAATATTTTCATGATGCGTTCAATGGATTCTAAAATGGGTGTATACCTTTGTTCTTTGGAGATTAACGAATATTAAGAAAAAAAATAATCAATCGGATGAAGACTGATGCACTTGAACGATTTTAAAGATAAAAATGGAAAAAAAACCTATTTGCCCCTAAGTTTCCGGACATTTCACAATGATTTTATTATTTAAACTTTGCAGGTCTGAATTCGAATCTCGATAATGAACATCTAGAAAACATTGTAAAAATGGGGAAAAAAATTGAAAGTTCGCTTTTGGACAAAAATTTATGAAATAATGAAAAATTGCAATTTTTGAAAATTACGAACATTTTCTATAAATAATTTCACAATCACAATTCTAAAAGTTCATATAGACCCACGGGTTCCGTTTCACCTTAAGCAGAATTTATCTGAATAAAAAACAACGGCTTCAACACAAGAAAACATGTCCTACAAAAAAACCATTGAATACTTTTCATATCTCAGTGAATTCCCCTGAAAACTCCGGGAAGAATATTCCCTTTCAATACCACCAAACCCCACGGAATTACACTGGTATTGTGCATCGATAGTCGAAGCGATATTGCATCGTCGAGTGCCCAAGGAATGCTTAATATCGAAAGAGCGGGCCCACGGTCAAAGCATGTTATTACGCAGTATCGTGAAACGACGGTGAGCTGGACCGACTTAAAAACTCCTTCTACATATTCCGTCCATCACGAGATATATATTCGTCGGAGGTCCGCCCGCGGGTAGTCCGCATTATTCGCTGTTGCCCGTAAAATTCCGCACAACCAGATAAAACAACATAAATAGATAAATATTTAAAATAATTCCAATGATTCAGCATTTCTGATTGAATCAGAATACATCCGAAAGCTCATACGATATAAATGATTCGTTTCGCAACAATTTACCTGGCACAGTGAACTATACGAACGCGATAGGTAACAATCCCCCGAGGCGGATACCCCTGGGCCAAGCACGCGCGCAATTTTCTCTCTATTTTTTATCAACTTTTTTTTATTAATTAATTACGGAGCAATCGATCTTGAGGGGGAATGCGTTATTCATACATCCTCTTGTTTCTTCACTTTCTCTCTAAAATTTAATTAATTTAATTTCCCCAATTTTTCTTTATAAAACTGCAAACAGGTGTGAAAGAGGGAGATAATTGGTACAAGACGAGCACTCGTATGCCCTCCGGTGATTTTCATTCACTTAATAGATATCATTTAACGAAATCAGAGAGGTGAGAGAGATAGAATGTCGCAGAGGTGCGGAGGGGGCATTTAAAAGAGGGTAAGAAGACGTACGAGAGGATGGGAGGGGCAAGCGGAGCTTCACTGCAGCTCAGTAGCTATTAGTGATTGCTGTAATTTTCATTCCATCAAGCGCTGGCGGAAACGTTGCGCGCCAGGCGTATCAAACGGTACAACGCACCCCGGGATATATAAACACAATCTTGTGAATGAAGAGCGCCTCTTTCCACTTACTCATTCGTGTTTTATAATCATTGAGTTAATACGGCAACTGCTCGACTTGGCATTAACCACATTTTTCATAATGTAATTTCGGTTTTTTCGAACGCTTAGGGAGGGGAAGACGCTCGCGGAGACTAATCGACCGGATGTGAGCGGATAGTCCTTTCCTAATGTATTGAGAAATTGTAATTAATTGTGGGGAATGATGAACGGAGATGGGAAACAATTCTGAGGTTGAGAATATTGATATTAATTAATTGAAGATTGATTTTTGTCGTTTGGAAAGTCGACGAGATTGATGGTCGTGTCATTCGAAAGATAGGGAAATTTCATGCCCAATTAGAAGGAGATAACTCATTTTTTTTGTCAGATTTTTTTGAGTTGAAGACAAAATATTTTTTCGTTGGTGAAATCAACTGTCTTGAGACCCCGGAGACGTGTCCCCTCGATACTCCTCATGAAATAGGGTTTTTTGCTTTGATAATTAAATTTTTCCCTACGCAACATATTCTGTTTCTCCATACTCCTTAAACGCCACAAAAAATCGCAATCTTTATGCAAAATACATCTAATAGCCTTCGAACTGAAGCTGTACTAACTATTCTTAAGTCCAAGCTCATTGTGATACTGTTACTCGATGTACTTGATTGTTATATATGTTAATAAAGACATTTCAAATGTTAAATGTCCTGAGGTGTATTCCAAGATAACACCCAAAAGTTTGTGCTGATGAATATCCGGAAAAAAATCTAAATGACTTAATTTATTGCATTTTCATCAGTTATTGAGTTTTTCTATTCTTATAGGGTGTTGACTGCTTGAATCAAATGAATATTGATATTAATTAATTGAAGATCGTCGTCTGGTCATTTGGGAAGTCGACGAGAGTGATGGTCGTGTCATTCGAAAGATAGGGAAAGTTCATGCCCAATTAGAAGGAGATAACTCATTTTTTTTGTCAGATTTTTTTGAGTTGAAGACAAAATACTTTTTCGTTGGTGAAATTAACTGTCTTAACTTGTATCCCAAGACAATAACGCCTAAAAGTCTCTAACCTTGTGTTAAGTCTCTATGGATTTCCAGAAGAAAATCTAAACGACTTAATTTATCGCAGTTTCATAATTTATTGAGTTTTTCTGTTCTCATATGGTGCTGATGCAGGCAACAATGATTGTTTGAATCAAATAAGAAATTGTTCGTTAATTACACTGTTAGAAAATTACTCATGAAATTTCAAGTGATAAAGTGGAAATTTTCAACGACAAAGTTACGTGAAATTTCTTCACTGACGAATTAGTTAATTTCTTGAATATTCAAGTAATTCTCGATTTCCAGATCCGTGCGACATTGAAAAATGTCGACAATTAGAAAAGTTCGGGCAAAAACTTTCCTGAATTCTCAATCTATTAAACATTCGATTGCATATGATGTTTAATTTTCACAATGAGTTTGAAAGTTCGAGCTTGCATTTTCATTTTAAAAAAATTTCAGGAACAGTTTAATAGTGATTTTTAGAAAAACGATTTAATATAATTTAGGAGGATAACAATAATGAAACTGCAAGATTCACTGAAAATTCAATGGAATTCTAAATTTTTTAAGCAGCAGGAAGACGAGTATTCCCGAACTTACTTGAATTTTCAATCAAAACTTAAATATTAAGAGCTAAATGACGCTGAATTGTTAAGTAATTCAACAATAAAAGAATATATTCACCTAAATTTTCCTGATTTCTATTAATTTTGATGAAATAATTGAGCTGAAATTTATAGTTTTCATTGATGTTTATATCAGACTACGCTATCTAATGCGGACCTATACCTACAGCTATAGAAATAATTACAAATATAAATATACTGATTTATAAATTTATAAATGTATCTACAAAAATTAGCTATAGTTATAAATTATTTTAGTTACGGCTATAGTAATACCTGTGAATTGAGTTAAATTATCGCTAAATAGATCGGTGACAGAAAACGTTAAATAGATTTTTTTAAATCGATTGTGACTTTTAATTCAATTACGAAATTCCATGAAATTCCAATTTTTTTAACAGTGTTGGATGACCCAGCCTGACTCACGAAATGAAATTCTCCTGTCTTCTTGATAACATCAGCTGACACCTTCATATTCTCCACATTTAAAAATGAGAAAGATTAACGCTATCGATCCAATGTTCAATTACAATCGAATTAATAGGATTAACAATATTTTAAATTCAAGTAATTTTTTTCTCTTCGAACGAATGTTTTCTTTATCGTTTTCTGGGAGTGTCCTCTGACCCCGATGATGTATTCCCATTTTTTTAGCGAAAGGAGAGGCGTGCATCGGTGGTGGAATTACACCAGAAGCCCCAAAGAGAACCACAGCCCGATGTGTGTATGACCCGTTAAACTTTCACGACACCCAGGCATATAACATCAGAGAGTCCTGCGTGATCGAGCAAACGCGTACACGCCACTATCCATCGTGGCCATCTATCTTGGAGGAGAGATGAAATTCCGTTTCCATCTTAACAGCTTGTGTCACGTTGTCGCGATATGGCTTGATCTCATTACGAAATAGTAGATATGAGCATGAAGTTGTGAGGACTTGAAGTTTATGCGAGTCTACCACTCCAACGTGTCTAATTACTATCTTCATCTATCAATTCAGTACTAAAGAGGTGAAAGAAGATGAATCAATTTCATCTGAGCGGGTCTGGTACGATTCAACTAAAAACTAATGGTCTATTGGCTATTGGTGCAATTACTATTGGTCTAATTTTCTCGTAAAGAATTTCGGTCAAATCTACTCATTTTGAATGACTCTTCAGCTTGAATCAAATCAACACAACCTCACGCAAGCTTTTTTCACAAATTGAAATGTTAAAATCAGAGAGAACAATTGACTGGCAACTGTGCAATTATCATTTTGATAATTATCAAAATAAAATCGACGGGAAGGTATCACGTGATCTATGCGCTCTGATTCGTCAAGATCAAATTGGAAGAAATAATCAAAATAAAACTGATGTGAAGGTGTCACGTCATCCCGAATACTGTACTCTACAGGGAAGAAATTTAAAGGAATTTCATCCTTGCTAATTCACAATTTTGTTAAGAAATGAATGGAAACGGTCAATTTAGGTCTAATTATTCGATAAAAATGAATAGACAATGAGAAAATTCAGGTAAACACATTCTTGAATTTTCTATTAATTGGGAATTCAAGTGAGATGGGGAATTTTTGTCTTTTAACAATTTTCAGTAATTTATGATTACAAATTCCAAGTTGTCATTTGCGTATTTTCTATTACATAGTATCAAAAAGATATATGATGAATTCTGTCATTGGCCTCTATATACTGCTAGAAATTGTGTGGAATGCAAGTAACAGCTGCATTAGAATTCCAAATGTTGTGAAATCCAACGGAATTTAAGATGAAATCATTCGTAGTATTTTTTCCATTCATATTGGAAATTGGAAGAAAGACAATTTTAGTGAAATTTGATGAAACAATTTCACTTCAATTAAACCGATAAAAAAACCATTGAAAAGAGAGATGAGGCAATTCAGCGTTCGCTGTTTGAAAATTTTCGTCTGAATTTTCCGTGGCAAATGCCGGAAATTTTTATCGTGTTCAAGTTCTCCTGAAATTTCAGAAAATCTTGTCATTGAAAAGTCAGATATTCCATTGGCTTTTAGTTCAAATAATCTGGAAATCAATGAAACACTTGACTTTTCAGTTCAATTATTCTTTGAAAATTCAGAAAAAACAGGAAAATTCAGGGAGAAAATGAAAATTCATGTCACTTTGTTTCTGAATATTTATATTGCACTGAAAATTCAAAGTCACTCCCACGGAAAACTCATAAATTTCCGTGAATTGTATTAAAACTTGAAATATCATGACCATTTTTACCCTAAATTCGATTTAATGTCAGTCTCATGAGATTTACTATAACATGTTCCATGAAATTTCAAGAAATTTCTAACAGTGTATAGTAATGTGTAATAATATAATAGTAATAATGAAAATTATTACTGAACTCCCGCTGAAATTTCAACATTTTCCTAGCAGTCAACCCCCTTCAGATTCAGAGATATTTATCAAAAACGCACCCCCAATTCTTCCCATCATTTTCTTTTTTTCAAATGCTCTTGTTCACCCGAAATTGAATGGGTAATTACATTAACAAGGACCAATGAAATAGTGAGACTGCACAGCCTCAGGGCGTAATACGCTTCACGTTGAGACCCTTTAGCTGAAAGGGGGATAAAGTACCAAAAGTCACACCCCAGTCTAGGATGGCCCTGACCAATCGAGCGCAGTTGTATAAGTCAACCGGTGACGATTGGCCCCTGGCTTCCGGCTGCATTGATTGCCAAGGAAATTGTGCGTGTGCTCTCGAGCACACACGCGAAATATATTTCCCCCTTTAAAATGACTGAAATTTTTTTAAAACTTCTTTTTCTTCAGATTCGATCAGACGAAAATTGAATTGAATTCGCTCAATCCAAGAGTGTAACACGTGTGCGCGCCCTTTCACTCGATCATTGCGTCAATGAGGTTTTAGGTTAAAAATTACTGACATCTGTTGAATGCAGATGTAGTACATATTGAAATTATTGAAACTGATGGATGAGATGATCATGGTTGTGTAATTTAATATTGTAAACGTGTCCTTGGGAGGTGAGTGATCTTTGACAAACTGCACTGGGTGCAGTTGATGCTAGATACTAATTAATTGATAACCGATACCTCGATAAATCATTGAAATGGCGTTAGTTTTTTATCTGAAGCATATATCTATACGTGAGGTCTCGCGTAACTTCAACTGTTCTCTCATGATATCGACGGAATCATGGATTATGCACAAAATTATTTACTAGGAGATTTCACAATTGTAAAAATAGACAGGAGAATATTTTTTTGTACGAAGGAAATCATCTTTGTCAAAAGTAATTTTTTCCCTCAGTGTAACGAATGAAAAGTCATAAAAATATGCAGAAAAGGGGCTAATGCACTCTAATATGGAGAATTTTAATCCCAAAATTAAGCTCAAGTTTAATCCCCAAGTTCATTTTTGTTTTTAATAAATTGTTCTTCTTCCTCCAATAACTTTGCTAAGATTTATTCAACAAATCTTTAAGTTAAGTGTTGGAAAAAAAATTAAATTTCACGGACAGTTAATTTGAACTAGTAATTTTCAGAACAGTGATATTAAACTCGATGTAGGGAAGAAAAAACTATGGAATTTCGATTTTTAGAGAAAAACATGAATATTTACCACCAAATTACACAGAATTTTTCTGCCATCTATTAATTTTGATGTAATAATTGAATTAAAATTTACAATTTCCACAGATTTTTCCATAAAATGTTCAACTTTCAATACTCAAATTGCTTGCAATTTCAATAGATCAATAATGTAATAAAAAATCCAAGAAGTGTACCAAAAATTTCAGCCAAAAATGTCCAACAGTGCGAGCGATTAAGTTCTCCTCTCACTGAAAATACGGATAAAAAAAATTGGATAAACACTGGTAAAAGTACAGATATACTATTATAAGAGTCTAATTTTCAGGACAGAGACATTAAATTCGATGTAGGGAAGAAGAAAAGATGAAATTTCAAATCGTACTGAAAATTCAATGAAATTTTGAATTTGTAAACAGCAGAAAGACGATAATTTACCAATTTCTTTCAATTTTTAATCGGAAAATGAATATTCAGTTTCAAAAAATGAATATTTACCACCAAATTACGCAGACTGTTCCTGCCATCTATTAATTTTGATGTAATAATTGAACTAAAATTTACAATTTCAACAGATTTTTCCATAAAATGTTCAATTTTGAATATTGAAATTCTTTGAAATTTCAATGGAACACTAATATGACAAAAATTTCCAATTGCACCAAAAATTTCAGCGAAAAACATCCAACAGTGCGAGTGATTTTGCTCTCCTCTCACTGAAAATGCGGATAAAAAAAAATTGGATAAACACGGGTAAAAGTACAGATATACTATATAAGATATACTATATACTATTATAAGAGTCCATCGTGGAGTAATAAAGAGGGGCGGGAGAGCGTGTAACGAGGCATATAATAAACCACGTTGACGTACTCGCACCATGAACAAACAGCCATCTGTAGGTAATACCCCTGTGGTGAAGGACCACCCCGAAAAACTAGCTACCCGCCATGAATATTACAATGACAATACAGAAATCCGATACGCCCGCGGGCACGTACTATTTTTTTTCTGTCGTACGTGTTGTGTTCACACCTAAGACCCCGGCGCAAGAGTCGCACTGGATATTGGTAATTCTATAGCATTTGCAGTGGAGTGCCTCCATCGTCTATTGTCACAGCACCACTCCATTATACGAAGAGCGATAAGTATAACTGCTGGCCTCGCCGGAGAGAGCAGTGTCACCTACTGTTTATTTCTACGATTGTCCTGTACATTTTAATACGCCCGATAGCTAATTTCGTATCAGAGAAAATTATTCAAAATATATGTTTGTGAAACGTGTGATTAACTGACACCGGTTGTACAGCAAAAAACACGTATGTAATTAATTAAAATCAAGATCATTGGATAATTCCATCATATTCGTGCTTATTTATTTCTCCAGCGACGTTGATAAAAATAAATTTATCTATGTAAATGAGTTTAATCAATTTCTAGTGTCATTAACAAGTCAATTTATTTCTAATGGAAGGTCATGTAAATGTGTCATTAACCTTAATCACGTAATTACCATTGTACCATTAAGAATGAAAAATATTATGGAAGTTATTCGGTTTGATAAAAAAATATATTAATAGACGTGAATGTGAAAACCGTTGTGGTCTAATAAGCGGGTAATCTGGCACCTCAGTGCGGTAATAACATTTGTACTGCGATAGGCACAGCCCCCTTCTTCAAATTGAGTTTCCCCACCCCTTGGGTGTAATTTAACGCTGGTTTATGCTGGTCTTATTATTACATGTCAGCCTGGGTCTTTGACAATCGTCTGGGGAGAGGGCATAAATCGAGAGGTGAAGAAAAATTATTTTACTCATAAAATGTGAATATATGTCATACACTGGGACTGAATATCTGGCACACTATTTGCCAGTCGCAGATTGCGCAAGAAAGTTTAGCTCCGTTTTAGCTTCGATCTGCTCGCACTAAGAGTATAAAACCAGTTGGCCATTATGTATTCGAATTGCGGGAAACAAGTGTAGCCAGGTGGCCGTGGCACTTTGTGGCTGCTGATTTCATTTAATTTAATTAATGATTTTTTCCCCTAGTTGTACTTTTCCCCTTTTTTTCGTGAAACGAAAGTGTCAAGTCTGGGCGAATACTGTTTTTATGTCACCAGAGGTGTTTCATTGAACGGTACGGAACAATTATTGGGTGGTGTTCAATGAAGGAGTCTGGGTCGATGAAATATGTAAATGGAATTTAGAAATTCCGGTCGATATTCATGGAGAGATTAATTGTCCCGTAAATCATAATAATGGAATCGTGTTAAGGATAGCCAAGTGGGACAGGTGGTGCAATAAAATTGGATTTTGAAAAATAACAGTTTTGAGTTTTTTTGCGTAAGAGATGTCGAATTCTGCAGTTGAGTTATTGATTAAGGTCACATGACGAGAGACAATGGATTGAATCAATATTATTTAGCAATTGTTGACATTATAAAGGATTACTTGAAATTCGGTCGACAATAGTTCACAAATGATGACTTATGGGATAACAGTTGCATGCATTTTACAATTGCTCGTGATGTGCATTTATGTGGCTGTTGCTATTAGTTTTTTTGTGTGTGCTGGGCCGAATCGTAAAAGGATTATTATAATAACGTGTGATAGCAGTAACGCTCAATCTCGTTGAAAAGCGAGTATAATGCACAGAATTCAATTGTACTGCATTTAAATGAGAAAAATTGAAATTTTATGAAGAATTTGGGAGAAATTTTAAAGAGAGCGACATTGAATCTTATTTAACCCTACACGGAGAGAAATTCTGTAGAAAAATTCTAGTATTAACGTGGGACAAAAGGGCGCAAAATAACGGCCGGGGAAAAGTTCCACTGTCGGCACCGGAAATTTTATTGAGTAGAACGTGACTTTTTGGCGTTCGTATATGAAATTTTTACGGAAATCCCCGGAAAATGTATCAGAAATCCCTGGAAATTTTACCTTAACCGCATTTTTCGTAGCCAGAGAATTGGGATTTTTTCCAGTACCAGCACTAGAATTTTTGTAAAGAATTTCTCTCCGTGTAATTTTGGTCATCACAGGCCACCGCGCGAGTTTGGACTCCTACACGGGGATTCGTAGCCGTGTTATTTGGGCTCGAGCGTGTAGTATGACAATTTTTCTGATGCTGCTCAAGAATTTTTCCGGTGCTATGCAATAATTTTTGCAAGCGTGCAAGTTGTGACGCGTTTATGGGGCTAGCTCATCAATTTTTCTAGAAAATTTTGCTCAGTGTACGTTCCGTGAAGAGCTGCGACCACTCAAGGGTTATTTTTCCTGAGCATCTGAATTTGTTTTGATGATAGAAAAAATCCCAAGCTAATTTTTCGAAAACCCGTCCCATTTCAGGGACTCCCCCACATAGAAACAGCTAAACGTAAATCACGTTTTGCTAAACGTAAATTACGTTTTGATAAATACAATTAACGCTTAACGTCAATATAATGTCTGGTTATTTTTTTTCCGTCATGATAGTCGGAATTTCGGCTTTAAAAAAGCGTATTTTACGGTCAAAATAAAAAGGTAAATACGTCTAAACAAAGCATTTTTACGTTTATTACATTTAGCAAAACGTAATTTACGTTTAACAAAATGTAATTTACGTTTAGCAAAACGTAAATTACGCCTAAACTAAAGGATCTTTCATAAAAGATCCTCTAATCATAATTATCAAAACGTAAATTACGTTTATCAAAAATATGAAAAAAATAATCGTAATTTACGTTTACATTACGTTTATCAAAAATATGAAAAAAATGATCGTAATTTACGGCGATTTTGAACGTAATTTACGTTCAATTTCAAGAAAGCGTAAAAGACGACTTCTCAAACGTGATTTACGTTTACGTTTTTCTATGTATACTCAGATATCATTCCATAAATTGAATAGTTGATAATTTGAGTGCAAATACTCACTTTTTAAGAGTGGAAGGTCGTTCATAAATCCCCCATCATCGACATTTGTATTCTGAAAATCGAAATAAAGTTCCAATGAAGCACACAATAATCCAAATTAATCTCCAATCGCAAATTTCAATTCGACTTCACGGTCGGAAGAGGGGGGGG
>NW_021680475.1:456064-501348 GCF_001412515.2 Diachasma alloeum
GGGGGGGGGGGGGGGGAGGAGAGTTGATTGATCTTGGGGAGCAATATTAAGGGAGGAAAGAACATTCCAGGATGTGAGCAAGAAGGCGAGGAGATACTTTGGAATTACTAAAGGGTCCGTTCAAGTATTTACCGAAATTAAATTCTTCAAGCTGTATTCAATAGTTGTATGCCAACAACCGTGCACTGTATATTACATTATCGATGATTCTGAATTTTCCCTTCATAACGGACCCGACCCATTATTTCGATATTATTGCATATTTTCTCAACGCAGAGTGGGATATTATAAATTGTATCGATTAATAAAAATACTCCATTCAGGGTATAATTTGATGAGAAAGTTGATTAATTGTGGTGCGTAGTATCCTCCTGGATACACGGAGAGAAATGTTCAGTAAAAATTACGGATCTCACAATTCGCTTACTGATTACGGAATCGACTTAGAAAATTTAAGTGACCTTATCGTAATTTTTCACAGGAGATTCAGATAAAAAGTACGGAACGCAACGGAAAAATTCCGTGACAGTTCCGTAAAATTTCTTACAATCCCATTGAACTCCGGAATTACGGAAAAGATACGTAATTTTTATTGAATATTTCTCTCCGTGTGAAAAAAAATAATGCAATTTGCGATTACGTACATCGTCGCTCACCTGGGGGTCGTCAACGAGACTCGTGTGCAGAAGATCAGTTTGATCGAGTCCCGGTGGTGGTAGGAGGGCATCCGGACGTCGGACAGCGCCGTAAGAGTCCACACCCCTGCCGCCCCCGCCCCCACCACCGCCGGCGCTTCCACGACTTCCGTCGTAGGGGAAGGACGCGTGCATATTCGTCTGAAAAATAAAGGAACAGGGGATGAGAAACAATTGGTCATTCATCAATTTTTGTTTTTCTATTTCCAATTTGGCTATCGCGAATGCTACACGCGTGTGTTATTGTCCATAGAATAATAATTTCCCTTCATGATTGTGTTTTTTTTTTAATGACGTACGATTCGAGCGTTTCAAATCGATCGATCGACATCTCATCGAATAGCGACAAGTAACTCGGCGATTCTCGAAGCGTCATGCTGATGACTCTGAGGTATATTGGAGAGACCAATTTATTCTGTAAATGCGATTCCATTAAGATAAGACACGCGAGGTTTATATTAGGAAATTGGCGTATGTCTTGCGGGGGATTTAAAAATGACGGCAACGTGTGCTCGCAGGGGAAAAAATTTTTGGTAATTATTGTGGGCCCATATATGAAGAACAAAGATTGGTTTGTTGGGAATTAATCAGGTGTGGAGCGGTGGAACGAGACGAATCGACAAAAGCTTCTATTATTTTGCAAATACCGTCTCAGGAAAAAAGATTAAGGAACTGTATTTTTTTAGAACAATGATTTTTTGATATTGTTTGATGAATCGAGTGGGAATATTTGGGAATATTTGCTATATGAACTATCAATTTTTCCAAAGCAATAACTATCAGTGTGATTTTTTGACAGTTTTATTGTGTTTGAGCTGAGAATTTTTTGTTTGTCAAAATTTGGATTCGATTGGCATTTCATCGTTCTGATTTCTCAGTTGAGTTGCACGTGCCACTAAAAGTGTGAATGCAAAATGGAGTTCTATTTCCCATATTGAATGAATATTCATGACGAGAGGGGCCAGTGGGGCAAGTGGAACGTTTTTGATCCACTTTAATTCTTAATATCTTTGCTTATGAGCGGAGGTATTGGGATTTTTAGTCGATGATGTGCGTTCCACTTTGTGCCGCCAGAATAAAATGAAATAAAAATAAAATATTTGAATTTTTTCAAAGATTTTTGAAAACACAGGATTTCGGAAAAATTTTAAATGAGATTTTTTGTGGAGTATTTTGTAGATTACCAAAGAGATTTTCTAGGATTCCTCTGCACAGCAGGAAAGATCCGGCGAAATTTACTCTTACGGATATCCAAGTATCTTTTACAGTTTAATACAAACCACACTACAGATTCAATGATTTTCAATCATTAAAGTTGTCAATTAAATTACGTGAGAAATTTTGTTTACAAAATCATGAATATTCAGCGTCATACAAATTACATTTTGGACAGAATTATTATTTTTTTAACAGTTGTTCAATATTGAGATTCAAATTCAGACCTGCAAAGTTTAAATAATAAAATCATTGTAAAATGTCCGGAAACTTGGGATCAAATGGGGCTCAAATGAAACTCTGATGTTCGACTACAAAAGCATAAGCGCATTTCACTGGAAAAAAAATAGCGAAAGTAATTCGATATCCTTGATTCTTAACATCTTTGCTTATGAGCGAAAGTATTGGGATTTTGAGTCGATGGCATGTGTTCCAATTTGCCAAAAACGAAATAAAATGAAATAAAAATAAAATATTTGAACGTTTTTCAAAGATTTCTGCTATCACGGGAATTGGTAAAATTTTTTAATTAAATTTTTTGTGGATTACCAAAGAGACCTCTAAAAATTCTTGAACACAGAAGGAAAAAACTGGTGAAAATTACCCTTAACCCCTCACGTACGGGCTCGGTATGTCATACCGACCCATGCAAAAACGCACGGCTCTTTTCAAAATGGAATATTTCCGAAACTATGGCAGATAATACAATCGGAGTAATACCATTGGGAAGGTGAATACGGTAGCTTCAATTGTATATTTTATTTATAATTTTTCATTCACCAGAAAATATGGGATGCGAAGAGTATAGTAAACTGAGAGAAAAATCTGAAGTTCGATTTATAATAAGAAAATAATTGAGGCATTTTGGTGAACGATACGATTTTTTTTTTGTATGCGGCACATAACATTATAGTAACTTCACAAGCGTAATTTTTGCAAATCAAAATGCAGTTAAACTAACCAAAGTTCAAAAGTAACCACGACAAATCTATCGTGAGGAGAACTATAAAATAGTTGCAATGACTGCCTTCCATTGTAGTAATTACTTCTCCGGCCATAGTTACCGTAACTCATGAAAAATTGTTGAGGACTTTTTGACTATAATTCGATGGTGATGGAATATAGTCAGAAGAATTATTTTTTTCTCTCAGTGTACGTGAGGGGTTAAATTGCGAAAACGTGTAATGCGATAACCTTGCAGGAACTAGTGTAGAATGCCATCAGTTTACAAAAAAATTCCAACGATTCAGCATCAATTTTTTGGTGCAATACATAATGTTTCAAAATATCGTAATTTATTCTAGACTTCTGGTAAAGGGTACCCTGTAAAGCCAGTATACTACGGGATTACTGAAATTCACATCTTTTCAACAGATTCTTCCCTCTGTATATAAATTGAAGAATTCCAAGAATATGCGCAAAATAATCTCAAAGGAGTTCATCCGTTTATAATTAAAAATTGTCCGTGCAAAAATTTCACATCATACTCTATTTTTATCACTCCGATCTCCCGGTACCTAGACTACCACGTGTCAAAAAATGAGTGAATCCAAAATGGTGTCATATCCTCCATATTAATATTCAAATCATATTCCCAAGTATCACAAAACGATCAGTCACGTCCGCCAAACCCCCTCCGCCCCGTGCGCCCCATTCACTCCCAGTAGAGTAGAGCACTCCTCCAAAAAAATCCTCAGTATCAATATCAAAGAATCAAGCACGTGCGTAAAATAGTTTCAGTATCAAAAGGTTATACCCACAATTCGTTTTCTCTCGTCAACATTTTCCCCATGTTTATACATCGCCCGCTTCTCACGGTCGTATATATAATGTCCTGTGATGCAGGAGAGCACGTTTCCCGGTAGCTCCGGGGCTAACCGAGATACGCGCAAAGACCTAGGAGATTATTTCACGTTGACGCATGATCAGCGCTGAAGATTATCAAATATATATCTCACTCCGCAAAACTGCGAAAAAAAACAGGCGCATTTCGAAAAGGGGAGAAACACTCCTTGTGGTTTCAAATATGATTTATCCCCCCATGTACCTTAATTCCTTTCATTTTTTTCGTCAACTTTATCACGATTGCCACATTCATATAGTCCCGAATAGGAAGTAGTTTGAGGTTTTATTGGCAAATCATTGCGAAAGGTGCCCCACTAAACGAAAAGAAATTTAGAATGAACGCGTTGGCGCGAACGAGATCATTATCTCCGTACGGAAACTTGGCCCACTTGATGTATTCAATGATGCACGTATTTTTATGAAAACAAATCATTCTGAATGGCATTTACCGAAAATAATTTGACGGCATGTTGACGTGAAAAAAACCTCAAAATCGCTCAAGTCGGAGGATTTTCTTTTGAAATTATGCAAATTTATCCCTTGCAAGCGTAATGACGCTCCCCGAAATGCCCACTTTTCGCATGCACACCGAAAAGATAAACTCATGAGTCAATGTTAAGTGTGTCACGTAAATGGTAGAGGAGAGTTATGATGATGTTTATGTCGATTTTGATGGGACATGTGGATTGCTCATTTGATTTACACATTTTCTACAACTGTATAATACGAGTATGACGCTAGTGCGGACCGTTCAATCCTAGAAAATACGCTTGCGGCTAAACATGAAACGAGACAATCGGTACATATCGCCCACGAGGATCAGCGATCGCCTCCTTTTCAAGTTAATTTAATCTCTATATTACCGCCCGACCTGTTTTATTCAACTGCTGGGGCTATGGGATGGAGCATAACGTGGGGTAACTGATGGAAGGAGAGATTGTCGGATGCACCTTGTCGATTCCACGGGTTTTGAGGCATTTAAAGATCATTGTTTTGGGTCTGAAGTTATGGAATCGTCAGTTGAGGGAAATGTTGGCAATGCGGCCGCGGAGAATAAATATATCTGAATTGAGTATATTTTATAGCGGAGTCAAGTGTATGCATAATCCTGAAGAGGTTCTCATTTTATCAAGAATAAAATATTCTTTAATCAAGTATATTATTCTTGAAACGAGTGTAAAATACTTGATTCAAGTACATTGTTAAAAATTTTTGTCTGAATTCTCCGGGCCAAAATCCGAAAATTTCTATCGTGTTCAAAGTTCTACTGAAATTTCAGGAAATCGTGGCATTGAAAAATCCAATATTTCATTGATTTTCTGTTCAAATAATCTGGAAATCAATAAAATATTTGGATAGATCATCACGGTCAGAAAAAACATCGAAAATTTTGGAATCGTCGCAATCTCGAAAAACATGGGATCGGTGCAACTCGTTACGATTTTGGGAGGACTCATCTTGACTGGGTCTCGACTTTTTCGTTTTTTTCTGTTTTTATATCGCCGATATATCGTTACCATATATCGGTACGATAAAACTGAAAAAAAGAGAAAGTCGCGACCCAGGCAAAATGAGTGCTCAAAAAATCGTGAAAAGACGCACCGATCCAATGTCTTTCGGGATTGCAAGGATTCCAAAATTTTTGATGTTTTTTCAGACAGTGATGATCCTATTCTAAAACGAACATACGTCGTAGACTGTAGCGTAACGCTCATTCCTCGAATTTCATTGGTCGAACATTCGGATCCGCCCGCACGTGTTCGACTTCGGTTGGCTTTCGGTTTTTGTGTCACGATTTGTCTTTAACACGCGCGCTCCAGCGCGCGATCGTTCTCGTCTATCCAAAAAGTTTATCTTGTAGTCTCGACGGCATCACTACACTTTTATTTTATTTTATTATTTAAAGTGCACAATTTTTCATTAAATCATTTACACTGTCGTTGGACTATTGTAGTTTCAGAAATTGTTCAAATTTTGCATAATTAATATCCTGTTTACATTTAGTTTCTGTACATGGTTACTGTTGCAGTTATACTTTTATATTACACTTCTTCAAATAATTACAAATCAATTCAATATATACAAAATCATTAGTTGCTGTGAATTTATCAGTGGTGTATGGGGGAGTATATTTTTTTGCACTTAACTTGCTAAATAATTTGTCTCGCTGTTGGTCGTATTGAGAACAATGTCAGAGAATGTGTTCAAAATCTTGCGACCCTTCTCCGCATGGGCAAGCTCGGGTCGTCAATGATGCCCATGCGGAATAAGGACGCTCCGAGGTGGTAATGATTCGATCTCACTCGATTGACGCAAACAATGTACTCCCTTGGGAGTTTACAATTTTTGTATCAGGGCCTGGAAGTCCCCATCACTACACTTAATACAAGAAAATATTCTCTTGTCAATTTTAAAAGTTCGGAAAGGCGATGGGGGGAATAATCAACAATAAAGCCCAAGTCATAAATAGCTTTTTAAAATCCGCAAGTCAGTAAAATCCCGCCTCCCCTTTCAAACGTGTAAACTCTGTCACATCTTTTCCGACGCACCATTGCAGAAAATCTGAGGAATTGTCTAGATGCGCACGTGCCTGCATCCACACATATCTGTTACACCGCGTGAGAAGACTAACCGTTGTTGCTCTTTCCACATCATCTTTGACCTCAAATGTAGCCACTATGTCATTAGACTCTGGGTTTTTGTGGAGGCAGGCTTTCGGAATCATTCAATTTTATTATCTTTAATATCAAAATAATTACAATCGACGGCTTTGAAAGTTATCCAGCGGCTCATGCCTGCCGCTGGATGATTATTCGACCCGGGGGCCTATTCTCGAAATATTTCCGTGCACGGAAGTGGCTTCGTAGACGAATTGCGTATAGGAATCATATAGGCGTTCCGTCAACGGAGTCGATTCCGCGCACGAAAATATTTCGAGAATAGGCCCCCCGTTTCTAACTTCGGAATTAAGGATACGAGTTTGGATATAATCGATTAGAGGAAACCCCTCTGAGACTTCATTCAGATTCCTTCGGTGACTTTTGGGAGGAGAAAATAAATGATGGAGTACCGCAGTCGCACATTTCATTGTCAATAGTATTAGGTGATAATTTATGGATTCGTAAATTAAAATCATCATTTTAGGCTGTAATACCGATAAATCGATGGTAGAGGAGGCTTTAATGGGCGATAAAGTCAAGCTTGGAATTATTGAATTTATGAACATTTTCTATTTTTTTTCCCGCCCGGAGTGGATGAGGACTGAGATACTCTTTCTCTCACGTATTCGATGGATCGCGAATTAATTGTATCCGCCTTTATCTGCCGTTGAAATCAAACTAGTACAGAGTCAATAAAACGATAAAAAATGGTTTTTATATATATGATCGGTTGGAAATACATGTAGCTTGGCTATATTATTTCGTATAACGCTATGAGGGAGCTTTAACGAGAGAAAGGCGATCACATTTCATCTCATTAGTCGGGTCCACACACTGTACTCAGTTGGTTACATCAATTTATAACTACAAGCGAGATGCGAGTCGAATAGTCCTCGGCTACTTACCGCCCGCGGGTTAATTAACGCCGCTCTTTTTTTCATCACGTGAAAGTTTCGTTCTTGGAACAGGCTCTGTTTCTATATCATACAGATAGTGGTATAATGCGAATCATAATTGTAAAAAAATATGAAACTTGATCGACACTTTTTCACATTTGCTTCGTTGGGTTTGTGGGGAACGCCAGCAATAATAAGTAGATTCTTCTATATAAACATTTTCACAATCATCGGAAATTGTGAGTCAATATTTATTTGGAGTTGGCTGTATTGCTAATGGAAAGGGCGATTAATTAATTTCTAAAAAAAGATACTAGAAAAATATTGTGATTTAGATTTGGATTTGGATTTAATTTTAGGCATTGTGTCCTATTTCAACGCAATTATCCAGTGGCAGTTGTGATTGATTGACTCACCTTCGCTCGTTTTCGATCGTTTCTGAATGGAAATTTATCTCTCTTCATACATATAAACCATTCTAACTCAAGATGAACGGCCGACATATGTGAATTTCGAATTGTAAATCATTTTTGTTATGGGAAATCGGTAATTATCGCATCCATTATCAGGTAATTCGCAACGGCAGCGCGCATTTTTTGCAGGCAATATACATCTGAACTGAAAACAATTTTATTATTATTTTTTGAATGAACACACTCAGAAAATAAGTTTTTTGATGAGTATGTCTTCACTTGTATCAAGGAACTCATCGCTCGAAAATTGACAAGGAAGGGATTTCTCAAATCAAGCTTAGTTGAATCAATTTGTTCAGTTGTTTTTAAAACTAAAATTTAAAATTTTTTAATGCAAAAATTACTTGACTTGTTTCGAGAAGTCGCTTTCTTCTTGTGAATAAATTGCCCCTCATTTTCCGGACAAGTACAAAATCTTTTGACGAAAGGTTTCTCTTCTCAGTGCGAGATATGTTCTCCTAGTCAGTTTTCGAGCCATGAAGTCTTGATACAAGTCAAGACGTACTTCTTGAATTTTTTTTTCTCAGTGCGTTTATACATTTTATTATTATTTAATAACTCACGAAGTTTCATCACTGTGCAACCATTTTTCTGCGTTTTTTTCTAAACTTTTCGAAAAATGACGTTTAGAAAAAACGCAGTAAAATGGTTGCACAGTGAGGAAACTTCGTGAGTTATTGAATAATTATGAAACGCATAAACGGTATACTTTTTCGCGTCAATTCGATCGATAGTTTGCCAGAAATGTACAAAACGTGAAAATTGGCTCATCTCCGTACTAATAAAAAATTTGGAATTCCATCAAGTTTTCTATGGAATCTGAAATTTCGTAATTTTTGTTCTCACTAAATCGAATTCAGTAGTGAAGTGGTAAACCGGTGTAAGTCGACTTATCTCCCAATTGAGTTGTTGTGGAATATTTCCAAATCTAACGGAGATAGCGAAATTTTCGTAATTATATTTGTTATAGCTCTCAATCGGCTCTACAAAAAAAGTTATATCAAAAATCTTTCTATCTCCCTTAAATCCCGAGATATTTATTGAAAACTGGTCAATCGTCAAAATTGACTTATACCGTTCTACCACTTCGCTACTGAATTCAATATCGCTCCCCTTGAAATTTTGACTGAACTGTAAGACGTGAATGCTGCTCCTCATAACAGAACAATTGTTTCACGACTAAAAATCATTCTCTGCGAAGAATTCGCACTCCATCACAGATTGAATGATCACCGGGAATGATAAATACTGATTTATCATTATAAAAAAATCTCCGATTTGCCTCTCCGTACAAACGAAATGAAAAATCACGTAGTTTGAAATAAAAAATTTGTGAATACTGCAGCATCAAGGATTGGAGTCTTTTCACACATATGTAACAGATATGTGCGGATGCAGCCACGTGCACATCCAGACAATTCCTGAGATTTTCCGCAGTGTTGCTTCGGCAAAGATCCGAGAGATTTTTACCCGTTTAAAAGGGGTTGCTTCGACTTTGTCAGAGAAGGGGCCAACAATAATTCAAAACTGGGAGGGAGCAACGCTGAAAAGGGAGTAAGATAGCGCACGGCATTCTATCCTCTTTATAAAGATATAATACGGAGCATGTACGTTCTTCAAGGATACAGCTATTTGTTGGGGTTCGGTGGAAAGCACTCGGCTGATTGTTGGCTATTGTGCTCGCTAGTCATCACACCACAATATCCCCCGATGGCCCGTCGGTTCTGTCTATTATCAAATCTCAAATGTCCCCTAGAATAAAATCACAATCGACAATATCATGAATTGCACGGTCCGCCCAATCACTAATAAGACACTGAGAAAAAAAAATTACTTTTGCCAAGGAATTATTTTCTTGGAAGAAGAATATATCCAATCGTTTCCAGGTGGTTCAAGTCAATCTTCAAATATTACTATTATGTTGAATTATAGGATAGTTAGGCTACATATTATGAGACTGCGCGGTTAAAAATTTTTGTTTGAATTTGAATTGGTTTTGTTTGTTTAATTCGCACACTGATAGAGAGGATAGTTATTGTTAACGAATGCATTTGGTTAGAGATGAGGGTCTATTAGGTCTCACCAAATGTTCATTCGTTAGTAGTAATCAAGTGCACATTTGAGGAATTTTGTTTGACTCGATTTTCACTTTTCAAGTGAGCCATTCGTTAAGTATTAACGAATATTCATTTGGTCATATTCAACTCTACCATTCGTTAATAGTTAACGAATCTCTTTTTGAATAAATGAATCAGTCTATCAGTGCACTGAAATTTCAGGAAATCTGGTCATTGAAAAATCAAATATTCCATTGATTTTCTGTTCGAATGATCTGAAAATGAATAAAATACTTCATATTTCAGTTCAATTATTGTGCAAAAATTCTGCAAAATCAGAAAAATTCAGGGAAAAATTGAAAATTCACGTCATTTTGATTCTGAAAATTCAATCTAGTTGTGAAATTTTTGTTTCACTGCCACTGAAAATTCATGAAAGCCATGAAAAGCCGGAATTTTGTAGGAGTGTATCATTTCAGTAGCGAGGCGGTAAAACGATTCAATTTGATTTAGCCGTTAGCTGAGTTTTCGACAAATATATCAGAATCTAAGGAAGATAGCAAAATTGTCGTAATGACCTTTTTTATAGAGCGAATTGAGGGCTACAAAGAAGATATTAAGTAAAATCTTCCTACCTCCCTTAGATTTCGAGATATTCATCGAAAACTGGCCAATAATTAAAATCGACTTAAACCGTTTTACCGTTTCGCCACTGATTTGAAAAAATGAAAAAATAATGAAGGATGTTCATTCAGGGTCATATAATAATCATCTCATAATTATACATAATTGTAATATTTGGAGAGGGACTTGAACCACCTGTGAATGACCGGCCGGAGAAATACACTAAAAAAATAAATTCTTCTCCCAAGAAAATGATTCCTCGGCAAAACTAATATTTTTTCTCAGTGCATCATGATGTGTCAATCCGTGTATTAATTCCAATTAAATCAGATGACGAAATAATTTTTTCTCAACGTCTACAACCACACACACATCCCGTTCGCTGTGTGTCCCTCATCCTAACGCGGGCCATTCTCTAGCATTGCGATTCTTGGAATATTTCAACTCAAAGCAAACGTTCCCGGCATCTACCTCGGGGGAATGTCGAAGCCCGGAACTTAATAAGCGAATTACTTGCGGAGACAGGAATATGTAGAGAGGGGGAAGGCGAGTCGGGCTTTATCCAAATTTAAAACCCCATGCGTTTATGTCATCATTATTCCTCCAACTGTTTTTACCAAAAGGGTTATTATCTCGCAACATGACGGCGCGTATTTACACGGGATGATTGCACATAATTGCAGCACGTTTGTTCGGTTAAACTACTGAAACAAGTATGCGACACTTCGATGGGGAGAACACCCCCGATCGTGCGGGAGATTGTTCGAACAGATGTTTGCATTTCGAAAAATTTCGAGGGCCCAGAGACACCGGACGCTGGGAATTCTCGTGTGTCTCGGGTTTCCATGGACTCAGGGTGCCTTTTTATTAGGTATAAAGTTTTTTCAGACAAATTTATTTGGGTCCAGAAATCGTTACGTGACACTTGGGGGGGCAAAAAATCCCGGTCAAATGGGTAATCCCCCCCACAGTCGGTTTTGCAGACACGAAGGAGCGGCGGGAGATGCACCGAGAGCGTCAATTAGAGTGAAATTTTTCGCCACGGTGCGCCACTCTTATTATCATTACCAACCCAGGAAGAGGTGAATGTGAAAGTTTTTGTTTCGGGGCTTGATTGACTTAGGTGGAGTAGCAAGGATCGAATGTGAAATATGGATGGTAGGCAAGTCATTATAAATTTGTTGTCTACTAAAGTTTTAACTGATGGAGAGCAGGTTTGATGTATGGTTATCGTATGCGAACCAGAAGCCCCGAGACCATCATGAGGGGGTTATAACGGTACTGGAATTCCATGTCCCTTGCGATATAATTTTTTTTTATCTCTCTCTTGCATCACGAGCTACGCATCAAGGGCCAAAGCCGGACATTGATTGAATTTTTTGCAGATACTCGGGTTTTTTTTTGTTGGGTGGTACTCAGCGGGTCTCCCTCAATCTATTCGCTCAATTAAAATCGTCGGGATGGATTGTTTGCTAGATAATGGGAGATGAAAAAATTATGTATCACGCGGCGAGATGATTCACGAATTGGGAAAGATGTGGTTGGGGCTGGGGGATTATGATTTTGGGAACGATTGAAGAGGTTCATTACAAAAAACGTTTTTTTGTTGTGTTTGACCTCCAAAGAGTTTTTTCCAGCCGTTGGAGCACTTCAGGTTTTTCTCGATATCAAGGTGCTGACCTAGGCGATCATCAGCCATTTTACGTCGGTGATTACACAATTGTGAATGGCCGTTGGGAATGGACCCACTTCACCGGTGGTGGAATATACCTTCGATCAAATTCCGAACGTTTGGAGATAAAAATGACCTCGATAGTGTGAGAAATGATATCGGTGTGGAAGATCAGGGAAATTCATTAGCATTTGTTTAAATGAGCGTTGGCAATGGGAAAATGTGAATATCTCGGAAACTAGATGTCCAAATAAACGCTTTTAATGCGGACTATAATTTTTTATTCTTGCACTATTAAAAATTTTTGGCTGAAATTTCCGGTACAATTTAAAAAAATTATCATCATGTGACAGTTTTACTGCAATTTTAAGGAATTTTGGCATTAAACATTTTCAATTTGATGGAGAAATCAATGGAGACTGTAAACTTTAGTTCAGTAATGCATGAACATTAATAGGAATTAAGAAAATTCAGATTAATATACAATAATAAATTCTTGCATTTCCGATCGATTGAAAGTTCAGTATAATTTGGTACTGAATGTTCATGTTGTGATTGAAAATTCAAGTAAGTTGGGGAATTCTTGATTTGCTGTTGCTCAATAATTTGGTATTCTACGGAATTTACAATGAAATTCCATTTTTTACACGATTTTTCTCCCTAAATAGAATTTAACATCGCTCTCCTGAAAATTATTGGAACTTGACTCCATTGCAGATTTCAATTGCACAGACAAAATAAGTTTCTCAAAGTGAGAAAGCAGATTGATAAAGTCTAGAATACGTCGAGCTTAATTTATCTTTCTCAAGTGATGGACGTAATCGTAACCTTAGATTATTTGAGAAAAAATGTCTGAATTAAACTGATTTTGAATCTGGCCGAAATTTCCTGGTGGGACATTATGGATTCGCAGACGAATAACGAATAGTGACTGGATCCAGTGCAACAGAACAGATCAAATCCTGACATGTGAATCAGGCTACATCCAACAAGCGATTCATTAACTTTCTGACCCAAAGGGACGAAGTTCGTATAATGACCCCGCAAATAAAATGTTGAATTTCGTCTACCGCTCAAGACCTCTAGAGTTATTGTGAAACTTTTTCGAAGAAATGTTTGTGGGTGTGTGCACGTGCGGACGTATGTATGCATGGAAAAAAATATACATGAACAAGGTCTATGCATTTTTTTACTTAAAACGAAACTTGTTGCAAGTTCCTGCAGGAACTTGCCACTGGCCATTGCCCGAGGGCCTTCAGCCAAGTATTTACATTTTATGTACATAGTAGTTGGTAATAGCAAAAAAGTCAGGTAATATTTTGACTTTACTGGGTGAGGATAGAGAAAATAGAGATAATTTTGCAATACAAAATTGAGTGGATGGTGAGATGGTACAGTACAGAGTGATGATATGATGACTGAGGAGTTGCAGAATTTTTACGAGTTACTGTTGGAGGTTGGAGTATATTTTATACTGGATTCAGGTCTATAATATGCTCGAATCAAAAATAGTAGACGGGCCGGATACACGGAGAGAAATATTCAATAAAAATTACGTATCTTTTCCATAATTCCGGAGTGAAATGTGGTTGTTGGAAATTTTACGGAACTCTCACGGAATTTTTCCAGAGCGTTCCCTAATTTTTATCTGATTCTCCTGTGAAAAATTATGATACCGTCACTTAAATTTTCTGAGTCGTTTCCGTAATCGGTGAACGAGTTGTGAGTTCCGTAATTTTTACTTAATATTTCTCTCCGTGTATACCGAGTCTACTTTTTTTCCGTAATGTGCATCAAATTTTGTCCAAGGATTTTTCCTGAACAAATTTTCCCCGATCGATGCATCTTCTTGTAACTTAGAACTGATTAGTTTGTGAAAACTATCACCTCAGCGGTTTGTTACCTATTCGAATAAAACAGATAAGAAAACTTGAAAAAAAGAGTTTTCATCGGAAGTTCCACGATTTTATAGATAACCATGATGCGATGTGAATTTTTTCTTTTGCGATTGATACATCCTCATGTGACTCGATTCTGATTGAATGTTTTGCAAAATCCCCCCGACGATTCTTCAGTTATCCGGATTTGCGTTTTTACTTCCGTATGGGAGCATTGAAATCGCCCGATTTTTAGATTCTCTAATTTTTTCTGATCAACAGAAAAAGGGGAATCGGTCGGGAAGTTATTGGTTTGATACATACACTGATAGAACGGATTAGTTATTGTTAACGAATGGATTTTGGTTGGAGGTTAGGGTCTATTTTGTCGCATCAAATGTTCATTCGTTAATAGTTAACGAATGTATATGTGAGGAGCCTTGTTTGACTTGATTTTCGCCATTCAAGTGAACCATTCGTTAACTATTAACGAATATTCATTTGGTCATATTCAACTCTACCATTCATTAATAGTTAACGAATCTCGTTTGAAATAAATGCATCATTCTATCAGTGTAGTGGGTCACACCCCATTCCGTTAATCCCTACCAGTCGCTCTGCTTCGCCTCGGCCGCTAACTTCAATCGGGTGAAAATTCCGTCTCACTTGTATTGAAATATACTATTACACACTCGTATCGAAATACACTATTTTTATGCAAAACTAGAAAATACTGGGTTATATTGATCCTTCCCTGGATCAAGATGACTAATTTGAATTTTCACTCGGCTATTAAAGTGTCGAAAAGAACGATTCAATTCTGGATTGCACGGAGAGAACTATTCAATAAAAATTACGTATCTTTTCCGTGATTTCGGAGCGAAATGTGGTTGTAGGAAATTTTACGGAACTGTCACGTAATTTTTACCTAAAATCACGGAATTTTTCCAGTGTTCCGTAATTTTTACCTGAATCTCCTATGAAGAATTACGATAACGTCCCTTAAATTTTCTGAGACGATTCCCTAATCGGTGAACGAACTGTGAGTTCTGTAATTTTTACTGAATATTTCTCTTCGTGGAAGGCTCCTCCAATGTGCATTTGTTAACAATTAACGAATGACCATTTGGTGAGACCGTGTAGACCCTCGTCTCCAACCAAATCCATTCGTTAAAAATAACTAATCCCTTCTATAATGCAGAGAAAAATCAGAAGAGAGAAGTGGGAGAGGCAAGGCAGAAGCATAGGGAGCTTATAAAACCGTAATAGTAGCAGGGAAGAAATATGATTAAAAAAAAAGATTGTAGCAATAAATCACAAATCCCCAAACAAACAGTTTCATTCGATTCAAATGTGTTATTTCTCTGTGTGGACGTGTAATTGAATATGAAACACTCACCACGTGAATACCCTCGGCGTCCCTCCTGAGATCACCGCTCCTCTGTCCAGCGGAAACGGCCGCGCTGAGATGATTGTAATGATGCTGATGCAGTGTGTTAAGGGTTTGGGTGTAGGGATCACCGACGAGGTAGTCGAGGTGTTGGGGCTGGCCAAGACCATGCTGTGGACTTGCCGGGGCATGATGATGGGTGGGAAAGGGTGGTGGAAAATAGGGGGGTTGAAAGTCTGATGCCGTAGGTAAGGATGCACCAGCATGATGGGGCATACCGCCGCCACCATTGCCGTTTCCTCGGTGTCCGTGGTGATGGGCACCAGAGTAGGGCGATGAATTGCCACCGCCAAGGGTGGATATGCCCCCGTGACTCGTCAAACGGTCCTGCAAAAGTAAACAAATATTTATATCAAAGTTTCAAGGAATCAAGGAAGATATTATAGTAAATCGCATGAGAGTGACATTGAATCGAATTTAGGGAAAAAATGGTTATGAAATTTCAAGTTTTAAGTAGAATTCACCCAAATTCATGAGTTTTCTGTGGAAGTAAGATGGAAATTTCATAACTTGATTGAATTTTCAGTGGAACATGAATATTCAGAAACTAAATGACATAAATTTTCAACTTTTCCCTGAATTTTCCTGATTTTTCTGAATTTTTACAGAATAATTGAACTGAAAAATCAAGTATTTTATTGATTTCCAGATCATTTGAACAGAAAATCAATGGAATATTTGATTTTTCAATGACAAGATTTCTTGAGATTTCAGTGGAACTTGAACACGATAAAAATTTCCGGAATTTGGACTGAAAAATTCAGACGAAAATTTTTAACAGTGTGTCACTGTCCTAAAAATTCACGAACATATTCATTTTCAGGGAAAAATGGGACTGAAATTTACAGTTCTCTTTGATTTTTCCACGAAATTCCTTGAAATTTTAGTGGTAATTAAATTCCATAACAATTTCCAACAAGTGTACCGAAAATTTCAGACAAAAATTTTTAACACACTTAGAAACTTCTTAAAATTTCAGTCACAGCGTCATCTGAATTTTCGATTTTGTGAGGTTCAATTCAGTAGTGAAATGGTAAACCGGTATAAGTAGATTTTGCCCAGTTTTCAATGAATATCTCAAAATCTAAGGGAAATAGCAAAATTTTTGTCATAACCTTTTTTGTAGAGCAAATTGAGAGCTACAAAAAAGGAAATTACAACAATTTCGCTATTTCCCTTAGATTCCGAGATATTTTTTGAAAACTGGTCAATAGTCAAAATCGACTTGTACCGGTTTACCACTTCGCTACTGAATTCAATTTCAAATGAAAGCGTTCACTAAATTTCTTATTCACCTTAAAAATTCAAGAAAATTGGGTTTTTCATTTTAAATAGTCATCGATTTTTCAATGACAGCTTGAATTTCCAAACTCGTCATGAAATTTGAACATCGCGTACAATTCAATTTTCAATAGATTGAGCATTCAGAAAAGTTGTTGACGAAATTTTCAAAATTTTCGAGGTTTTTCAGTATAATTTGGGACTGAATATTCATATTAGATTGGAAATTCAAGTGAATTAAGGAATCCTAGTCTTTATGTTCCTTAAAATCCTGGAATTTTACTAAATTTTCAAAGAAACCTCAAATTTCATGCTTTTTTCCCTTCTAAATCGCATTCAGTGTCGCTGTCCTGAAAATTAGTAGCCAACTGTTCATGAAATTTCATTTTTTTCTAAGTGTTATTGGTCCGACCCGTAATGGATCGCACACCCACTTCCACCCACCCGCAAATGTGGCGAGCGAAGCGAGCGACCGACGACCCAGTCGAACGTTTTATTTATAATTTTTTGCTCGCTTCCCACTCGCTGTTAGATCACGTCAGATATTTCAGGAGTTACATTTGACGGCTGGAGTCAAAGTACGCGCGTTCCTTCCAAGAAGAAATACCTAGTACATCCGCGCGCATCACGCAATAATGAAGTGCTTCGGCCTTCGTCGAGTCATCGTCGGGCATTCGGCCAGTAATATTCTCGTTAAATCGACAGGCAAAGAAATATTTTAATACAACTTATGTAATTTGCCCTTCACATGTGAACACGAGATGTCGGAATACCGCTCGATCCGATGGCCACTTGGCATCGAACAGGGCATTGTGCTGACTGGGCGAAAAGCACAATAACCTTTCCATGATTTAGTGTCTCAACTGGAGAACAATCGTAATCCACCAGTGCGAGTCACTACTCAAGCTCTGAGTTGCAAAGAAACACTCGCGATTTTCTGTACCTCGAGGGCTTTCGGGTGAATTTTACAACTGCGAACGTTCGAAGGTGCGCATTATGGATTATTTATTACATTTCATTTTCCACTCACTGCTCAGAATAATTACCCCATTACAGTAGATTCAACCTGACATTATAATTCCCCCTACTGTGTAAACACTAAATACTCACTGTGTCTCATCAAGTGATAACACATCAATTTCGTTGAAAATTCCAAAGGGCCATTAAAAAAACATTTCCCATTTGGAAAAATCGTCTCGTTCACTAATGAGATAATGACATATAAAGACGGATAAATACCCGAGTCACAAATGATTCATTTAATTACCCCTCCGTTAAAGTGTCTATTATCCAGCATATTTTCCAACGTTAAAAACTCATTGTTGCAATAACACATAATACCTCGACCTGAATGAAAAATACTCCTCTCATTTTTATCATATTTCTTCCCCTCTCCCTCCCACCCCCTCGCTGCCTCGTGCAACTCTTCCTTTTTCTCTCATCTCATAAATAAAAAATGCAATTCACCTCGACCTCGATGACAGTGGTCATATCAACGTGGGGAGCGTAGCAGAGTGCCAGTTTGTCGGCAGTAGGCGCCTCTGTTCGCGGTGGAAACATCTCGAGGACCTCCAGTTTGCCGGCACTAGAACGAGGTGGGCCCCTCGGCCGTACCCTCGTGCCACCCAACGAACTTTATTCACCGAACTGATAATTCACCCCTCATATCACAGAAATAATCGCCCGATAAATCCTCCTGTCAATCACTCCGTCAATTATCTCTCTAAAAGATTATTTAAAAAATCACAAATTCACAGTTGCACACACTCACACCTGTTCCCTCAGTCGTATCCCTCAAATTTCCCCACTCATTTTGGTGTCATTCTGGCAGTAGATACACATCGGACGTGTCACGGGCTTTAAATTTCTCGGGGCAGTGTAAAAATAATAATCATCCTGGAGATCGCCGGATGATCCTCATTCACACGTCGCCTCTAAAAAACAGTCTCTCTCGCACCACTCGTCTTTCACACGCGGTAGACAAGCCGATGTCAACAGCTGATTCGTGTTATACTGTAGTTGATGTTGCGCCGGCGACTGAATCGAGGCCCCGAAGCGACGGAGGCGCGAGGCACTAGGAGACGATAGTCCAAAGCGCGCCCGTTGGTATTGCCTACCACCACCACTGGATTCTAAACTCTCAACTGCCACCACCCCAGACTGGCATGTCCCACCCGTCTGCACATTGTAGCACAGAAATTGTCCGCATTTACGATTGCATCGGCCGAGGGGTTTTTCGAGGTGCCGATGAGCCACTGCAGACCGCTCGACTACTGAATTGTGTGTAACACGCACGTGGCGCGGGTACACGCTAGATCAGCCCAAACTCGCGATCCCCCCTTTTTCACGGGCGTTAGGCAGTGGCCTAGTGTGATTGCGCACAGCCAGGCCCCATGTGGGACGCTGGATGGGGCTGATGGAGACGCCCCTCGAGCGAATAGCCGCGAGAGAAGTTGTACCCATCCAACGCGGCTCTCCTTGCGTACAATGTAGGGAACGTATCTCTCGGTGCTCGGTGCACCGCAGATCGCGGTGAGACTTTCGCCGGTGATCATCTCTTCGGATAGACGAGCTATTTCTTGGGTTCAATCGTTTCGCGGGGACGGGGGACAGAATAATTCAGGAGCGAAGTGGCAAAACGGTTTGACTTTTTGAAGAATACACGGAGACAAATTCCAATGGTAACGATAACTACGAGGGAATTTTCAAAGAAATTATATTACAGTAACAATAAAGTTTGTAAATTAAACTAGGATTCATCGTTTGATTTACTATGTCAAATAGTGTCATCAACATTGTGATGTGATTTGCACTTTAATGTAATAGTTGAATCTACTATGTTTATTGTTACCGTAACTTTTTTTTTACAATTCCCTTGTAGTTGAAATTAGCATTGAAATTTCTCTCAGTGTATTGTGGAGCCCAAGGGAGATAGCGAAATTGTCGTAATTACATTTGTTGGAGCTCTTAATCGGCTCTGCACTGATGGAAAGGATTAGTTATTGATAACGAATGGATTTGGTTGGATGCGAGGGTCTATTCGGTCTCAACCAATGTTCATTCGTTAATTGTTAATAAATGCACATTTGGGGAGCCTTGTTCGACTCGATTTTCACTTTTCAAGTGGACTATTTGTTAACTATTAACGAATATTCATTTGGTTATATGGAACTGTACCATTCGTTAATAGTTGACGAATCTCGTTTGGAATAAATGAATCAGTCTATCAGTGTACAAAAAAGGTTGCAACAGAAATTTTTCTATCTCGCTTAGATTCCGAGATATTTATTAAAAACTTTTACCACTTCGCTACTGAATTATTGCTCGAGAAGTTGACGAGATTGAGGATCGGGCAGTGGTGTAAATTTTTCACTGAAACTTCCGGTACACTTTTTGGAAATTTTTAGCACGCATTTTAGTTTTGCTGATTTTTCGTGGAATTTCTTTGGTGGAATTTCACAATTGCATGGAAAAATCAATGAGAGTTGCAGATTTTAGTTCAGTTGTTCCCGGAGAATTTGCAGAAATCAGAAAAATTCCGGTGAATATATTCTTGAATTTTAAATTAATTGAAAATTTATCGTAATTCGGCGATGAATATTCATGATTTTATCTAAAATTCAAATTGGTTGAGGAGTTCTCTTCTCAATGCTGTTATAAAATTTGGAATTTCACTGAAATTTCAAGAGATTTCATTATTGAAATTTAGAAGTGCATGGAAAGATCAATGAGAACTGTAGATTCCAGGTCAATTATCACCTAAGAATTAGTAAAAAGTAGAAAAATTCGGATGATATTCATTGTTGAATTCCAACTTAATTGGAAATTTATCGTAATTCGGCACTGAATATTCATTATTTCATTTAAATCTCAAACAGGTTGGGGAGTTATCTCAATACTGTTAGAAAATTTGGAATTTCTTTGAAGTTTCAGTAAAATTTCATGATTTTCTCCTCCTTAAGTCGTATTCAATGTCACTATCCTGAAAATTACTAAACAAAATCCTTGAAATGACAATTTTTTCTAGTTTTTTGCTGTTTTAGTTTCACTGGTTTTTCAAGGAATTTCGTTATTGTAATTCAGAATTACATGGAAAAATCAATGAGAGCTGTAGATTTTAATTCAATTATTCCCCGAGAATTAGTAGAAATCAGAAACATTCTGGTGAATATATTCTTGAATTCACAATTAATTGAAAATTCCTGAAAATTATTAGTCGATTGTCCATGAAATTTCTTTTTTGTTCTAACAGTGTAGGTGATATCTTTTTGAGAATATAGAAATGTCACATATTGAAGACCTCTATGTAAAAAATAAAAAGCAGTTTGAAATTTTTAATAACAACTGATTTACATGAAATGTCTCTGCATGTTGTTAATGACAAATCGGTTCGTTTGCGAAATATTCACTTGAGCCACCAGAACCTCTCATAATTTCCAAACAAATTCAAATCCTAGAATTCAAAATAATATTCTCAGTTGCAAAAATCACATTTGCAACTGACACAATTTTATGTCAGGGAAAATTAGGTAGAAATTTAAAACTTTTCAGAAAAGGCCCGCTTTTGAGAAACTCTAATGACAAAATAACATGTGTTCTCATGCAAAATACAAAATAAAGACCTCGTAAAAAGGTATTTTTTTTATTTTTCAGCCTCGTAAAAAATGGTGATGAAAATCTGATTTTTTTATGTATAACTTTGACCGTTGAATTTTGAATAATTTATTTTTAAATACATCAGGAAGCTCGTTACTTTCAAATAAATTATACACTCCCATATAACTTTTATTTCAAATTCCACGCTCTCTCTTGTCTTTACAATTCTATTATGCTTTATATATGTTTCCATTCTAAACCTTTTTCAACTCGGACTTCCCCTATTACGCGGCGCTCTAATATTCTATATTATAATGTATTAAATTGTTTGTTTTCCATACGGGGCTTATATGTTAACTCTCACTCTTCCCTCCCCCCTCCCCCCCTCCTCTCCCCACTTTTTTATGGCCGTTAATCACAGTTTTAGTTTTCCCCATGGATAAAGTATTCTTATGGTTCTTCACTTGTTTCTTTTATGCGCTTTTTTATCTGTTACAAGGTTGTATCTTTACAAACAGATCAATAAATCTTAATATAATTTTTGAATAAATCATTTTACTGGGGGAATAGTAGTGCATGCTGGGAAAATAGGAATCTTAGCCAAGACATACTATATTTTTCCGAGCAGTGTTGAAAATTTTGGACTAAAATTTTCAGTAGCCTTCCTCGAAATTTCTGTCAAGTGACAGTTCCACTGAAACTTCAAGGACTTTCGCGATTGGAAATTCAGTATTTTACGAAAAAATCAATGAAAAGTCTAAATTTTCGTTGAATTATTCCATGAAAGCTGCTAGAACTCGGAAAAATTCTCGTAAATAAGGAAAAAGAGAGAGTTTCTGATCACCTAAGCCCAGGAGGATCTAGTGATTGATCACCGTTTTTTCTGGATTTCAACCATATAATTAGTAATCACACTGACTGCCAATCAAAGTAGTAAAGTTGTTTTTACGACTGGCGTATTTTAATCGATAAATTCAGTTCGTGATCAGAAACGCTCTCGATATATTCTGGAATTCCTAATTACTCGGGAATTCAGTGTAGTTTAGTGCTGAATATTCATGTCTTGATTGAAAATTGAAACAAGTTGGGAAATTCTCGCCTTTCTGCTGTTCAAACATTTTTAATTTCAATGAGTTTTTAGGGAAAATTTAAAATTTTCTGATTTTTCGCCCTCAATGGGATTCAATGCTCACTCGAAAAAAAACTTATTGTACGATTTCAAAGGTCTTAAAATACCATTTCCAACAGGTTTCATACAGTTAGAAAATTACTCTTGATATTTCAAGTGACAAAGCTTGAAATTTTTAACAACGACAAAGTTACATGAAATTTCTGTAGATTTCTTCATTGACGAATCAGTTAATTACATGAATATTCGATTTTCACGTTCATACGGCACTGAAAAACATTGAAAATTTCGAAAATTCAGGCCACAATTTTTCTAGTTTCTCAATCTATTGAAAACTGAATTGTTATGATATTTAATTTTCACAATGAGTTTGGAAATTCAAGCTTTCATCGCAAACTCTGATTGTTTATCATGAAAACCTCAATTTTCTTGAATTTTCAACATAAATGGGAAATTTTGTGAACACTTTCATTTGAAATTGGATTCAAACTCACAACATCGAAAAATCGGATGCCGTTGTAACTAAAATTTCAAGAAATTTCTCATAGTGCATTTGAAGCGTGAAATTCTTTAACTTTGAGATCTCAATTCGAATTTTCGGAAAATCTCATGTTAAGAGCCTGGAAGGTCTTAATTTGAGACGTTTAAAGTCTCAAGTTGCGACTTTCGAAGGTCTCAATCATGTGACTTTCAGACTCAAGTTGATACTTTTCAAAGCTTCAAGTAAAGACTTTCGGACCTTAATTTGAAATTTTCCTTTAAGGGAAGTTGTGAAAGTCTTAACTTGCGATTCTGAAAGTCTCAACTTGAGATTGTTAAAAAAAAGTTTCATTTGAAACATTTGAAAATCTCAATTTGAGACTGTC
The DNA here is from genome assembly GCF_001412515.2 of Diachasma alloeum. Lineage (NCBI taxonomy): Eukaryota > Metazoa > Arthropoda > Insecta > Hymenoptera > Braconidae > Diachasma > Diachasma alloeum. Next base: position 479,401 of record NW_021680475.1, read on the forward strand.
AAAAGTCTCAATTTGATACGATAAATCTCAAAATAAAGCTTGTTTTTTTTAGTGCTGCTCGCCTAGAAAATTAGTACTAAACGGTCCGTGAAATTTCCACTTTTATCTACCAGTTAAGCTATAATAAGGCGTTATATACAAGCAGCCTCATTCAGATTTTATTTCTCTCTCTCTTTCTCTCCCTCCGATCGGATCGAAAACGGATACTACATATATTTTGTCCGCACACTCGATTGATATACAGTGGTGCAAGCTTCCGCTGGTCAGACTGGTTCCATCTGGGTTCATTGAGAATCAGTTAAAAAACCTGGGAAAAAAAATTCCACTCCCCTGATGGCGAGACGGGGGCGGAGGGGGAGGCAGTGAATATAGGAGACATTTGGACAGACACCACTGGTAGCCAACATTTTTCATCGAATTTATTGATAATCGATGCAAAGTATCGAGTATTAATAACGAAGAGAAAAATGTATATGAATGTCCCGACACACCCGCTACGATTATGAGGTCTTGCGTGGGACGAGAGAGTTATTTACTCGATACCACCTGTGAGCCGCTGGTATCATCCTGTTTACCATATTTTTTATATTTTTTGTTTTCTCACAAGTAATGAATTAATTATACGAGGTAACGATATGCCATCGGAGATTGGTAGTGTATGTTTTGTAAGTGCGAAAATAGTAGCTTTGATGAAAGAAAAATTGACTTTTTTAATGGATTTTACACTCTTAGGGAGTGTCTTAGGGGATTCTTGGAAATTTAAATAAATAAAAAATCGCAAAATTTTTTGAAACGACCAATTCACATGAAATTTCAACATATGTTGTTGATAAATGAATTCCTGGAATATACTGCCGGAAAAAAAATTCGTGGATAATTTCTTCAGTTCTGATTTTGTAAGAGAATATTATATTTTAAATGAGATTTTATTTAATTAAAAATTTTAAAAATGAAATGAAAATTATAAATGCGGTAACTTGAAAAATTTGATTTATTTTAATTATTAATATATGGGCGATTTTCTTTCACACAAGATTGTGAAATTTAAATATGTTAATTCTATTTCCATGTCATAAAATGAATAATTGTTTATTTTAATATGAATGTCACTGAAATTGAATGAAAATGACTGAAAATCATGAAAATTCGGGTGACGACTATTCTGAATTTTCAATCTAAGAATTGAGTTTAATATGATCGTTGAATTCTCACAATGACTACGGGAATTTAAGTTATCAAAGGAATATCAATGATCGTGAATAAGGAATTCCATGAACGATTTGATTTCAAATTCACAACATTGAAAGTTCAAGTGCAGCAGTCATTTGAATTTCAAAAAAATTTCTGACAATGTACCTGACTCGTCATCTAGCTGCTTGGAGAAATCATAGGTATGAATTGTTTTTCATATTCAAATTTTGATTTAAACGATCAATTCATTACTAATTGATGGCTGGGCCGTAAAACGTATCAATTGTTGACTATAGGTATTTGTGGGTAGTTATTTCGTCACTGGAGTGAATACAAGCGGAAAAAAATAAGTTGAACGATCTGGCGCAGTGATAAAACCTGAATAGTTGAGATGCCTCAGGTATAACGATTGTAATAATGAGACTGCCATTAGAATTTTCCGGTCGTTAACGAAAATGACGACGAAAATTGACGAAACGACACAGTCAAAATAATCGTGGCATCGTATTCTTCACTGTTTTTATTTTTTATCTCTTCTCAGTTTTCAGTGTGTATGTATGCGTCTCGTGACAAGCGCTGTTAAATTTATTGCCCTCGGCTCATACACCCCTCTTTCTCCTTTCTACACTTGGCAATAAAAAGCACCGTTAACTGTGCGAGTGATAGTTTGTGTATATATGTGTCTCGCAAAATGCGTCCGTTAGGACTTTGATTGATTTTTTTACCATTGATGATAGAGAGCACCAGCGTCATAATTTAAATCAGTTTTCTTTGCGGTCGATTCTTCTGACAATTTCGACAGGCGGCTCAGTACACACACTGAAAAATAGTCTCGAATTAAGAATATTGTTTGTAATTCACAAATCGACAAATCTCGCTGTTTGAGCAGTTGGAAAAGAAATTAGAATTAAAAAATATAACGTAGAGAGAAAAGTTGGAGGAAAATTAACTGGAAAATTGTGGAAAGTTTTACTCCACGACAGACATACAATGTCAGAAAATTACTCCTGAAATTTTCAAGTAAAAAATCTTAATATTTTTAACAATCACTCATTTGCATGAAAGTTTCATGTATTTTGTTATTAAAAAATCAGTTGAATTCTGGAGTATTCAATGGAATGGGAATTTTCGGGTCCACATAACGATGAAAATTGTTAAATGTTGCAAAAATTCAAGCAACAATTTTCCTGAATTTCCAAATTGAATGAGAGATTTCATGAGCGATTTGATATAAAATTGAATTGAAATTCACAATATTGAGAATTGAAATGCAACTCTTGGTTTTCCTAAAAAATTCTAACAGTATAGCATAATCATAAATTTTAAATAGGGTTAAGTTTTGAATAAGTCAATTGGTCAATATTAAATCAACCATGAATTAAATATTCCAATTCCGAATTATTCTGTCAATCAATAATTGAGTTCGGAGGATTGACGATGATTTGGCTAATCGAAAATCCTGTTCAAGAAATTCAGAATCATTTACTCAACAGTCAGTTAACAATTCCATATTGTCAATTATTTAATTCATAGTCAATTGAAAAATTTATATTATCAATGATTTAATTATTTTTCAAATTTCAATGAAGATAAGGAAACCTTCATTATTTGAAGATACAACTTCTCGTAATATTAATAACCTAATGATTGATCCCAATTCCGGCTGTATGAAATATAATCTTATGTTTATAATTAAAAAATAAATGATATCTTATGCTAAAAAAATTAAATATTAAACACAGTAATGTATAGTATCATATATAGTATATTATACACAATAAATCTTTTAGTGAGAACTTAAAAATTTATAAGGTAAAAAATTTTTAAATCCAAACATAACGCGGCAAAATTGGATCGGCGCCAGAAAACGTTTCACCAATTTTTTTACAGAGGACATTAAAAAAACTGTTGTTTTTAAACAGTAAAAAAGCTTTACGAAGAAGCGCCCAAGGAATTCGACATTGTTGAATTTAAAGAGTGTAACGGGTAACGAAAATTATCCAGTTGATGAAGGAGAACAAGTCCAGAGAAAATTTTAAAAAAACGATGAAGAGTCGTCGTCGGCGTTGCGCATTGCACAGAGAATAAAAGGTGTGGTATTCTCCGGTGGGACGCAACGGCGTGTTAACAAATTAAGCGAGGCAGATTTTCGTCTGCCGGTAATTTTACCTTCTCTCATACCCCCCCCCCTTCCCCTCCCACCCGTCTCTTGTGCAATCCACCGTCATCCACCGACCGCAATTGCGACCCTTAACGACACGCCGAAAGCGAAGGAGACACGTACAACAAACGATTTGAGGAGAGGACGGGATTGAAGGTGGAACAAAAAAATGACCAAGACGGATGGAAATAAATACATGGCGAATAAAAGACGTATACGCGCATACAAGAGAGACGATCGGATGGATTCTGATGGTGGTGGGAGAGGGAAGTCGCTAAACGACATTCCAGTCGGCCCATCCACAGCGCCACTCAACGGTAACCAACGTGCAACGCCCTTATCCTACTTTACCTCAATGCGAATTTCGCTGGTTTATGCGCCCGGTTGTCTTCCACTCCCTCTAGCCCCCCACCCCCCGCCAGGGGCGCGCGAGGGATCCGACATTGCTCATGCTTCCACCCCCAATGTACGGGACACTGTTAGGAAAAAAATGATACTTCACGGAGGTTTTACACTGTTAGAACAGAAATGAAATTTCATGGACAGTTGACTACTAATTTTCAGGATAGAGACTGAATACGATTTAGGGGGAAAAATGATGAAATTTGAAGTTTCAGTGAAAATTCTTCGTCATTTGGCACTGAGTATTCATGTTAAATTGAAAATTCAAATAAATTAAGGAATTCTCGTCTTCATGCTGCTTAAAATTCTGGATTTTTACAGAATTTTTCAGTGAAACCTGAAATTCAGACAATTGAAAATTCAGAATTTCGTGGAAAAATCAAAAAGAACTGTTAAATTTAAGTTCCATGTTTTCCTGAAAATAAATAGAAAACCAGAAAATTCCGGTAAATATATTCTGGAATTTCAGTTCCATGTGTCCCTGAAAATAAACAGAAAACCAGACAATTCCGGTAAATATATTCTGGAATTTTCAGGTTTTCTATTTATTTTCAGGGACACATGGAACTGAAATGTACAGTCCCCTTTGATTTTTCCACGAAATTCTGAATTGTCAATTACGAGATTCCTTGAAATTTCGGTGGTAATTAAATTCAATAAAAATTTCCAAAATTGTACCGGAAATCTCAGACAAATATTTTTAACAGTGTGAGAGAAAAATCATAAAACTTTAAATTTCCGGGAAATTCTATGAAATTTCAAATTTTCTAGCAGGTGGAAGACAAGAATTCCCAATTTCCTCGAATTTTCAATCAATTCAAAATTCCAGAATATATTCACCGGGATTTCCCTGTTTCTATTTCAGTAGCAAAGCGGTAAAATGGTTCAGATCGAGATTTTGACTATTGGTCAGTTTTCAATAAATATCTCGAAATCTAAGGCAGATAGCAAGATTTTTGTTATAACTTTTTCTGTAGAGCTCATTGAGAGCTACAAAAGGTACAATTACGAAAATTTCGCCATCTCCTATAGATTCTGAAATATTCCTTAAAAACTCTAAGTCGACTGGAATCGTTGTACCGCTTCGCCACTGATTCAATTGTCATGCAATAGTTCAACTGAAATTTGCGATTTCCATTAATCTCCTCATTGAATTGTGAATTTTCAATGGCAAAATTCCTTGAAATTTCCTCGAAACTGTCACTCGATAAAAACTTCCCCGAAATTCCAGCAAATAAATTTCGGGTACCAAACACGCGAATGACTCGGTAGCGCCGTGACATTGTCGTGGGAATGATTACGCAGCCGATAAAAAAAGAAATGTTCAACTGGTGATTATTGGTCATTTGGGGCACACTGATCGATCTCAAAAACGATCAGGACTACGATGTTATTCACCGTTAATTTTGGCTGGTGAAGATCAAGCGGGAGAGAGAGGGGAGTTACCCGATGCGTGGACTGTGTAGCCGAGAAATATATGGAGGGTTCGAGATAACGGGATCGACGTCGATCGTTGCGTGTGCACATTATAACCATGTCCACATTATATCGACATCAGTATTCTAGAATTTTTTGATTCACTTTCTTTCGGACGCCACGTCACTGCAGGGCCTTCACCGTAAATTCATGCGCTTGGGAAAAATCGTGTGAATCGGTGGATAAATGTTTTTTTAATGTGTATTAATGGAAATTTTCTGAATACTTTTGACACTAATGGGCCCATCAGCCGGTGGGATATTTCATGTCAAATAAGGAATTGTTGAAAAGTTTGTAACGGAGAGATGGGGAGAGAGGGAGAGAGAGAGAGACGGAAAAAAATGGCATACTGGGGATTTAGAAGCCATGGAAGTCTCTCCTTTATGGCAGGCGATAACGCGTAATGGTAGTTGAACACTTAACGGCCTGGGTAATTCGCGGGTATAATTGTCGCGAGACTCTGTATGATGGTTCCCACGTTTCGCCCATTAGGACCCGTGACGGCTTTTCGATATGAATCCGATGGCATTATATTGACAATTGTCGAACAAAAACTGAGAGTTTAGCGAGTAAATTGAAGAAATGAAATTTAGTGGTTTTGCGTTATTCCTAGGCATGTCGATGGCAGCAGTTTGAGGAGCAACTACGTGGTCAGTATAATTGATGGCAATCGCGCGCGGCTGGCAAATAAAACGTGCCGCTAGAAGACGTGAGACGCGCGCTCTTTGATACACATAGGAGAGGATTGTTTTCATCTCTTTGCTGTATACCTCCACCAGGTAAAAATTCCCCCCCTCCCCCTCCCGCCCCTCTCTCGTCCGGGTACGTTTGCTACACAAATCCATAATGGGTAGTGCGTAATTAGTTGAGGCGATCGAGCGCGCGAATCGATGGCAATGCCATTCGTGTGATTACAAAAAGGTGGGTAGAAGAATGAGAGAAAAACAAGTTGAAAAATTGTCGCGCGGAGCGCAACTCTTTCAAGACCAGTGATCGCATCCTTTATAACATCGCGCCGATATCTAGATCTGATGGACAACGAGAGATAAAAAATAAGTGGGTGAATTTATAGGTATGGGGTGATTATGGACCTTTTTTCAGCGATTTACTTTAGATTAGGCGTATTATTAATAGTCTGGGCTGTAGTGATCACGTGGGGAGTGTGTGACTCCGGCGGTCATCCAAGCTAAGCAGCGTTCAGTCTGCCCAGTACTTGGATGGGTGTCCGCTTGGGCACACCTAACCGCGTGGGACTACAGTCGCTAGGCACGAATGTAGAGAACCACTGTGCCCATTGAGTCAGTGTGACCAATAGACACAGTGGAATCCCTGCATTATCGGCCGGCTGCACGACTGAGGTTTTCCATGGTTTCCCTGGCAGTCCAATCCCGAATGGGGTGCAGTTGGGGATAAAGTAAGTTGGCCCATGGTAACGCAGATAGGGAAGGGAACAAAATGTAAAAACCCGAGAGGGTATACATATGGAACCAAAATATATATAATAGTCTGGAATACCGTGAATTTTGACTTATTTTTAGGTGAAAAAATGTTGTTGTCATTATGTGAAAAGTATTTGGATTTCAGGGTCTTGAAAGTGAGTTATCGGTCGTTACAAACGATTCATTTGGACCTGTTTTTACTCATAAATTTGGTCATATTGAAAAGTATGAGTCAGGAAGGTATGTCACTATGAAAAAATTGAAATTGGAAAGACAATTTTAAAAATATTGTTTTCGTGAGAAGACCCGGTAAACCGCGATTCTAACCTCGCTTCGCTCGGTTTGATCGCGGTTTACGGGCCTTCTGACGAAAAATTGCATTCATCACACGGTCCAAAAGTATTTTCTGACGAATGTGATTATATTACAAAGCCACATTCGTCAGAAAATACTTTGTGGACCTTGTGATGAAAATAACTATTTAAAGTGATGCAACCCATCTATTGGGTTATTTACCCTGTCATATAATTATGATGTTGTATCTTAGATTATCAACTTTGGTGTTAAATTATCTACATTTCTAGTTAAAGATAATTTAGGAGTCATTCCCAGAAAAGGGGAGAAGAATCATGAAAATTCAAGTGTCACTGGAAATTTAATGAAATTCTAAATTTTTAACCAGCAGGAAGAAGAAAATTCCTCCTTACTTTAATTCTCAATTAAACCATGGATACCCTACGCCAAAAAGACGCTGAATTTTCAATTAACAGAAAATTTCAGAACATACTCAGTCGAATTTTTCTAATATCTATCAATTTTTGTGAAATAATTGTACTGAAATTCAGAATTTCCATTTATTTTTCCATCAAACCTTGAATTTTCAACTATGAAATTTTTTTGGAATTTTCGGAACACTGTCACTTGATGAAAATTTCCGAGAAGAGTATCGGACATTTCAGTTAGAAATTTCAAACACTGTAGAATGCGAATTCAGTCATATTCAATTTTGCACTGTTAGAAAAAAAGTGAAGTGTGACATTCAATTCGATTAAGATTGAAAATTCAGGAACATATTCAATTCAATTTATACGGCTTCCATTAATTTTCTCATCAAATTGTGAAAGAGATGAAATTTCAGTAGAAATGTTACTTGTTCAAAATTTCTACAATCTAAAAAATACCTCTGAATAATGGTAAAAAATCTTGAAGTTTTTAGCATCCATTAATTTTCATATTCTTTGTTACCGATAAACCAGGCGATTTCTGGAATATCCAGTAGAAAGTATCTTCGTAAATAAGAAATTCTAGGAGGGTTTTGATCTTAGATTAATTGTAAATTTAGCTCTGACTTAAATTTCCCCAAAAATCTCAACAACTGAATGAAAATAACAACAATGAATCAGTAAAATGGTTACTTCGACCCATGAATGAAGCACTGTCAACAGTTATTCACCGACTAGTCGACGAAAAAGTCTAATCTCGAAGAGACCATTAAAAAACCTATCTAACGGATCAAATTCCAATGAAATACCCAGTGCTCAAAGCCCACGTTCAGATCCCTCTGTCCTTCAACTCTGACCGAATTCAACAGTCCCATTCAGAACCATAAACAACCAGAAATAAGGACACACGCCAGGAGCAAAACAGGAGATCGATACAGATAAAAATATTGTGATTAAGAAAGTCACAAAAAAAACGTTGAAAAGAGAGGAGAAATCCACTGACAAACGATAGTTTCGAAAACGGTACCGTCATCGATATCGATCAATCAAATCATTTTGTCTCGTGCCACAATCGCAAACCCAGGGAAATACGATTAGCGAAGGATTGACAATTCGAATTAGCCGGCGGCATTGCTTCCATACGATAGCCAATAGAATCTATATATCGTACTTGGGATTTGAACGGGTCTCTCACCGCGTGAAAGCCCACTATCTGTACTACATAATGTTGTCGCAGTGAGTATTGCCGAGATGCAGGAGGCTCATGCATAAATACATGTCGGGTTCCTGTGGTGGATAAGTAGCGACGTAACAGCCAAGGGGTATAGGCCGACAGGCGTGTGCAGGTGCCTCCGAGGCAGACATTCATTTTTTTCCCATCCATTTTTTCCACCAATTTTTCTTTTTTTCTACCTCCGTCGATAATTTTTTCCAATGGACATACTGGACACAATTTTCGTCTTAAATTTCCGGTACACTTTTTGGAAATTTTTATCGAATTTAATTACCACTGAAATTTCAACGAATTTCGTCATTGAAAATTCAAAATTTCGTGGAAATATCAAAGAGAAATGTAAATTTCTGTTCTAATTAGCTTATTTTTAACGAGATTTATTGCGAAAAAAATTCACGAAAAAATAATTTTCTTAAAATAGGCTATTGCCGAGGGCCTTCAGCTAAGGATTTACATACGGACATGAGTTTTTCTTTCGATTTTTGGTTGTGTAGTTGGAATCCAATGAGGCGAAGATGATACATTAATTGGCTTGAGTGAATGGATGACGATACAGAGAATAGTTGAAGATACCGAAAATAGTTGGTTTTCAGTCTTATTTTTTTTGAAAATACATAGAAAACCCGAAAATTCCGGTAAATATATTCTTGAATTTTCAAAACAATGACACTAAATGCGATTTAGGGGGGAAAATCGGGAAAGTTCAGATTTCCCTGACAATTCAATGCAATTTGGCACTAAATATTCATATTAGAGTGGAACTTCAAATAAATTAAGAAATTCTCCTCTCTTTCCTGGGATAGCCAATAATATTAGATTTTGACAATATTAAAAAGGATTATCTCCTTATATTGTTCAAAGTATAACTATATTTAACAAATTTAAAATATTCTAAAATTTATTAACTAAATTTTCCGATTGATGGTGAATAAAATATTTGATAATATAGATATGTAATTTTTTAGTTAACAAACTAATTCTAAATTTAGTACTTGATTTTCGATTATCCAAATAATCATCAGTCTTCATACCGAAATTATTGGTTAATAGAATGATAGTTAATTTAATATTTAGAATTTTAAGATTTATGTTAAAAATTGACAACTTCACAATTTATCGGTAATTATGATTGTCTCTATGCTGCTTAAAATTGTGGAATTTTATCGAATTTTCAGTGAAACCTGAAATTTCATGATTTCAGTCGTGAAGTGATCAATTGGTTTAAGTCAACTTAGCTCCCAGTTGAATTTTTCTTAAATAACTCGGAAGAAGTTTAAGAAAAATAGTGAAATTTTTGTCTTCACTTTTCGAAATTTTTGCTAACTCCTTTAGAATTTGAGATATTCATCGAGAACTGGCGCCAGAATGAAATTGGGTCAACCGTTTGACCACTTCACTACTGATTTTTTCCCCTAAATCGCATTCAGTGTCGCTGTCCCGACAATTAGTAGTCAACTGTCCATAAAATTCATTTTTCTTCTAGCAGTGCACATCCTGAACCTCTTAAATCCCGATAGAAAGCCAACGATCATTTCATGTTCATTCACCGGCTCGTACACCCATAGGTGAAAGTCTTGGCCCATCCTTTTCGACCGCACAAGTACATACCTGTCATTAGTAATATTGCCTTTATAATTAGTACGTAGATAAGCCGCACTGAGATAACAAAAAAAAGAAATCAAGTATCTAAAACCCATTAGAAATATTTGGAAATAGTTATTGCGAAATTAACGGCCCCTACATATTCATTGAGTCAAACAATATCCCCCTAGGTACATATATCCATCCGTAATTATCTCTGATCTCGATGTTGACGTGAAGCCTTCTTTTTCGAGAGAGGCGGTAACACGATAGGTCGACCCACTTTTTCTGACATTGACGAGGATGCTTGTGGTGCGTATCATCGTGATGTGTTTTCTCTCCTGTGTTAGAAATTAATTTGACCGTTTTATATTCCCCCCTCCCGCCATTTTTTCCCATCAATTCAACAAGGGGGAAAAAAAATCCGCTACAAGACAGGACTAGCGTGACTTATAATTACAATGTCAACTATTAATCCTCAACAGCCGGGTAATTTTTTCGCAATGGAAAAATACCCATGTGATGAGGTTAGTAGTAGCACAAGTACCAAAGTATAAAACAATAAAATGTCTTCTCCTCTCGACTATAACTTTTCACGTAAGCGCAAAATGGCAAGAAACGTTCAAAGCGATGGTAAAAAATTTTTTATGGTCAGTCTTATACCTCTGCGTTTATTAGCATGTGCACCAGTGGTAGCCTCAGCATACTTCCCTCCCTCCCCCCCCTCCCCTCGTCCTTCTCGCGTTTCCTGAGGTAATGCTTGGCAAATATTCTGTAAGTTCTGCAATTGCTGGTAAAAGTCATTACCGCGGAACCGTAGGGACAAAAAAATGAGGAATAAAATAAGAGGACGAGAAAAGTTAGGGCGGGGGCGGGTGAAGAAAATATGTAATCATGTGCACATTAATTTTTCAGTGGATAGTTAAAAATTTTACATCTCCCGGTGGAAGGAAAAAAGTCTCAGTACCATTAAGATTTAAAAATTTCCGGCGGATGACCTGTGGACTCCTGGGGTGTGCAAGCATCAGATACATCATACACCTGCGCCTCTTGTAGTTTGAGGAAGTGGCAATTCAGTGACACACGGACACATGAGCTGCTTGCGGGAATAAATGACACATACGAAATGACGACGAGAGGAGATTCGAATCGTATAGCGGGAGGTAGGCGTGAAAGAGGAGATTGCCCAGTGACTGGAATGCCCGCAAGCAGCGCGTGGCCAGTTACCCCGGCCACATCACAAAACTCTGATGGTGCACTCAATTTCAGGGTTTATGTAATGGTACATAACAAATTTAATGCACATAGCGCTGTTAGAAAAAGTGAATTTTCATGAATAGTTTAGGAGTAATTTTCGGAGAAGCGGGATTGAAGTCGATTTAGAGGGAAAAAAATAAATTTCAGATTTTACAGAAAATTTAATAGAATTCAAAATTTGCGAGCAGCAGGAAGAGCGGGACTCGTTAATCTATTTGCTTTTACATTCGAAACGTGAAGATTTAGTTATAAACTGCGCTGGATTTTCAATGAATTGAAAATTTAAGAATGTACTGAACTGGAATTTGCAGTTTCCATCGAATTATGAATTTTTATTTACGAAATACCTTGAACTTTCGATGAAATGAAACTGTTATCGAAGTTTTCAAGAAGTTTACTCGGTATTTCAGGCAGGGGAGTGGCATGAAATTAAATTCATTGAATGTCACTGAAGATTCAATGAAATTGGAATTTTTTTTCAGCAGCAGAAAAACGAGATGTTCACAACTTGTGCCGAACTCGGCTGACCTTTCAATAAATTAAAAATCCAAGAATATAGTTACTAAGAAATGTATTTATTGAGAAATAAGTGAAGTGGAATTTAAAATTTCTATTGATTTTTCCCTGAAATTGTGAATTTCCAGTTACGAAATTCCTTGCAATTTCAATAGATTTAAAATATAATAGAAGTTTCCAAGGAATGTACTCGAAATTGTAACCAGAAATTTGTGACACTGAAACATTTTTAGAACAAAATTGAGTTTCATGGACAGTTTAATAGTAATTTTCAGGAAAGCAGGATTAAATTCGATTTAGTCATGAAATTTGAAAATTTTTAAGCAGCAGGAAGACGAGATTCTCACAACCTCCTTTAAATTTAGGATTTAAACATGAATATGCAGGACCGAACTACGCAGAATTTTCGATTAATTGAAAATTTAATAACATATTTACTTGAATTTTTCCGATTCCTATCAATTGTTATTAAATAATTAAATTGAAATCGAAGTTAAAATTCCTCGAAATTTCAGTGGAACTATAATCTGACAAGAATTTCAAATTAATGCACCGGAGGGTTGACCAAGAACTCCCAATACTAGAGATCATATTTTACGGATTAATGAAAGTGTTCATCTCGATGATGTTAATAATCATCATTAAAGGTCAAGATACCATCTATGTTGGATAAATAATTAAAGTGTTGATCAAAATGTCACAAATGCGACGTTTTGCATATTGTTTTCACTTTTATCCACACATTAAGTGCTGACATGAACTTGTTAACTGTTTTGACAGTTCAATTTTGTTTACATGTGGTCTATAAACTCTCTCTATTTCTCTTCTACCTTTCCATAGCCTGATGAAGCTAAAATAATTACCGAAAAATCGCACTTATGACAATTCGATCAGCGTAGCAATTATTTCCCCAACATCCCTTGACCTTTACAGATAATTTCACGGATGGCAATCCGGTGATCATCATTGGCAATAGGTTTAATGAGTTAAGTAAACCGGAAAGGGATTGACAGTAAGAAGTCGCCTGGATAAGGGCCCGCTGCAGTTGAAGACATTCTACAGGTTCTTCACAGTGCTTTTTCCGCACTTTCTTGGTGTTATTTTTTGCCGCCCCATCCGCTTACGACTTTTGTCTCTTAACTCAATCCGCGTAAAAACACGTGTTCAACGTTTCTCGGGTTGGATAAATCGAGGTTTCAGGAGTGAGTTGAGAGGCTCATGCAACAGTTGGATTCATACCCCGAGAATGTTGACTTACCAGTGTCCAGTCATATATCACTCCGTAATATATGATCGTCAAAGTACCACCCTGAGAGAAAAATACGATTCTTCGGACGATATCTCATCACTATCGAATTATAGTCAAAAAGTCCTCAACAATTTTTCATGGGTTACGGTAACTATGACCGGAGAAGTAACTACTACAATGGAATGTAGTCATTTCAACTATTTTATAGTTCTCCTCACGATAGATTTGTCGTGGTTACTTTTGATCTTTGGTTAGTTTAACTGCATTTTGATTGGCAAAAATTACGCTTGTGAAGTTATTATAATGTTATGTGCCGCATACAAAAAAAAATCGTATTGTTCACCAAAACTGCCTCAACTATTTTCGTATTGTAAATCGAACTTCAGATTTTTCTCTCAGTGCACTGGTTGATTAATTCACGTGATAATCTCACCCCATAGCTCCACAATACTCAATTTTGTCTCTGATTTAATCTCAGAATTCAATCTACCAGAAATGATATCTGGTATCCACCAGTACCATCACTGATTTTCTTGAAAACCCGTTTGATGACCTCGTAGAGACATGCGCGTAGGCTGATATCCATTAGAGAAATGAAAAAAAACTACCGAGAAATGGGATAAACAAAAAATAAGGAACACGAATGCTCCCGACACGTGAATGTGAGTCAAAGACAACGTGGACCCCGAGGGTGACTGGGGAACCCTCTTGTCCTCATATGCATATACAATAGAGGTGCCGATCGAAAAACGATCGTAAAGTATAGAGACGAGATAAACTGGCCGTTCGAATGTGTAGAATGCCTTGAGGCGAGATGTGTCTCCTCTCTCACCCATGCGGATATGTTTGAGGCCGAAGAAAGCGAAATACGAAAAACGGGTTTTCAAGGTATTCCACGAAATATCGGAAAGACCTAGTGATTTTTCCCGTGATTGTCGTTAAATCTTGAAGGAATTTGTAGATAGATACAAAAGTAGATACAACAAAATCATTCACATAGATTTAGATTTTATCCAGGCCAGTACGAGCTTACCACTTTATAAACACTTAACGTTATCAGAGAGCGTCCGGAAGTATCTCACCCAATTACCCTTGCGTTTAGAAGAAAGACAGACAGTCGTGAGAATCAAACTTCACAATAAGCATGTTAATAATCTTAAGTTTCTTAGGAGTTATTTCATGAAATATATGGTAGTAATTCTCATGAGAGTAACATTAAATCGGATTTAGGGAAAAAATGGATCTAAAATGTCAAGTTTCAGGTGGAATTCAAAGAAATTCATGTTTTCGGTGGGTGTGAGATGGAAATTTCCCAGTTTCATGTAACAGAATTACATGAATTTTCCTGATTTTTCGGAATTTGAACGGAATAATTTAACTGAAAAATCAAGTATTTTATTGATTTTAAGATCATTCGAACAGAAAATCAATGGAATATTTGATTTTTCAATGACAATATTTCCTGAAATTTCACAGCTTCATTGAATCTTCAATAGAACATGAATATTCAGAAACAGAATGACATGAACTTTCAATTTTTTTCTGAATTTTTCTGCTTTTTCGGAATTTCCACGGAATAATTTAACTGAAGAATCAAGTATTCTATTGATGTTCAGACCATTCGAAAAAAATCAATGGAATATTTGCTTTTTCAATAGCAATATTTCCTGAAATGTCAGTAAAAATCAAACGCAATAAAAATTTCCAGGATTTCGAACGGAAAAATGGGACGAAAATCTTTAACATTGCGTAATGATTTAGATGTCAACGACATTCTCCGTCTTCTAACGCTTTGTCCTGCGCTAGATTTAATACGCAATTGCACACTCTGCATCGAGTGCATCACCTTTGGCCATTGGCAAAGCCTTTTGTCGTCCAACTCGATCTCGGATTTACGGAAAATACTGGCATTTGTTAGCAAAGCGGCTGAGCTGTTACACATACCGTAATTCGCCTTTGGAAATTTCTCTGTTTCTTCCTTTACTCTTTATTGTTATTACGTTATCGCCTACTCCGTCGTACCTACAGTTTCTCCCATTTTATAAGGATAAACTGCATCCACAATTTCATTCAATGAATTCAGTAGCGAATTGGTAAAACGGTTTAAGTTGACTTATCTCCCAGTTGAGTTTTTGAGGAATATTTCCGAATCTAAGGGAGATAGTGAAATTTTCGTAATTACACGTGTTGTAGCTCTCAATCGGCTCTACAAAAAAGGTCATAACAAAAATTTCGTCATCTTCCTTAGGTTCAGAAATATTCCTCAAAAACTCAACTGGGAGATAAGTCGACCTAAACCGTTTTACCATTTCCCTACTAAATTCTACTCCATTCCAAAAGATTCAATCTCGAAGGAATTTAAATTGAAATCTCTTGAACTTACGTCCTCGATGTCATCCTGCAGTGTGTCATCGGTATTGTCATCCAGGACAAACGCAACATCATTGTTATTGTTGTTTGCCGCCAGTGGGGGGAGTTTTCTCACTCCCTCAGTGTCATTATCTCGCTTCCGTTTGCCAGGACTGCTCTCGAGTACCTGATCATCGAGCATATCCGTAACCATGAGTTCAGACTCAACACTAGTTGGCGATGCTACTTCGTCAAGTGGTGACATTGCGCTACCTCTCTCCACCCTGCCGCAACTGCTATTACTACTAGCACCCTCGAGCAGCGACATTGCTCGCGAAGACCGCCTTATCTGAAGCGGGATCCATTCGTACGTACTTAGATTAATGGCCACTCGGTTCGAGATTATTTGTGATTTCAACTATCAACCCTCACCATTCATTAGTACCTCTTCTCCTCGGATATACCCAACGTCATCGTATTCTATTATTATCCAACCACGAGGTCCGATCAAAGTCCCATTGTCCAAAAGTCTTCAGCGCGATGACGCACCTCGTTCTGTTCTCTCCAGTGATGAAATATTGGCTACAACAGTATCTCCAATCTCATCTCGCAGTACACTCTGAGCTTCGATATCCTCTTTGCCTAATAGTTTTCAACATCATCAACCGTTTCATGCTTCAGGGACAAACAATAGAGATCGAAAACATTTGACTAAATGTCAGAGATCTTCCCGACACCGACGGATTTCAAGAACACCGCGGGAACGAAATTCAACCAGCTGACGATAAGATTGAGCAATAAAGAACGAACACAACACTGCCATATGTATCCATATGCGTACGGGGTCTCTTGACCTTGAGCGACAAATTGTTAAAGGTGGATTGGCGCTTGTCAATCACAGATTTATCCCACAATTGTCACTAAATAAATCACAACTTTAACGCACACCGCGGGGTACTGACGGACAAACAAGTAGTCACGTGGTTGACGTTGTCAGACAAGTGGATCACGTGGCTTATCTCCTTGAACGTAGAATTTTTTTTTGACAAACCCGGAAAATCTCAGTGTTGTCTACGATAACAAGATACAAATATACGCACGTACACAGGTGAGACATGAGGGGGGTTATCGGTTGAAAGGTTGGTGAGTAGCCGATCGTGGAGACCGCGTTGGCGCGCGCGCCTCTCGAGAATGGCCTAGAGGCGAAAGAAGGAAAGAAGGCCCGAGTGGCGCCGCCTGCGGCAGGAGGGGGCATAAAATCCCTCGAAGCTGTATGCGGCTGGAGCAAGTGTTGGATCGTTTGACCACCTCCTCCTCCTCTCCCTGCACCGGCCTCCGCCGCTGCCCTCCCCGATATCTTTCACTGCGTTACATACGTGAAAAATGAGACAGCGTCAGCCTCCTTCCTCGCGAGATTTAACCTGCAGTCACCTGGCCACTTGGATATGTATCCCGCGGAATAACGACGTAAGCGCATCGATACCAATCGTCTGTTGGACAGTAGTCAGGACTGAGCATTCAGCGGAGTGACGTGGAAGTTGGTGCTGTCCAACTGTCAAAGATACATTCGCAAGAGGCGACTCAACCACCTTGCTCAGGGGTTTACAAATTGTATGGAAATGACGCGATTTGCTTCGATAGATATCAATTGACTGCAAATGCACTGAATGAACGTACTTCCACTTGGTAATGTGTGTACGTATCTCCCCGCGATAGGTAAAACCTCGGACCTTGAGGTGCCCGAGGCTTTCACCGCTGGCAAAGGCGTTGTATCCTCGTTGCTTTATTTTCTTTCCACGCGTTTTTTTTCTTTTTAAAACCCCCCCCCCCCCTCCCACACACAGCATCAGCTTACACAGGCTGCACCTGTCCCTTCGAATTTTTCGGAACACACCATACGTTATCTCGCAACACATTTGGATGAGACTGTATTCCATCCCCCCCAGGCGAGATTAACGAGACAACTTTTGTAATCCGTTTGGTATTGTACTTTGATACTCGAGGTATTGGTGAGGACGTTGATCGGTTTTGAAAAATAAAAAGGAACCACCGGCTTCCCCAGAGAAATCTTTGAGCATATTTTCTCGGCTATTCTGGGGTATCCACTGCCGGATGCAGATAGGGCTTCTATCCCCTCGCAGACTAACCGAGTATTCCATCGTCTACGTAGGTTTGGGCTTTTTTCATGAGACACGTGTGTGATCCCACTGACAATAGAGTGGAAGACGTCGATGATGGGAAAGGCCATCCCAGTTGCTGATACGATATACGATATACGTGTAAAATATCGGTGCCTTCGCAGTCAACAATACCTGTCCACATCCCCTCATCGTTGATAACCGAAGATATCCTTGTAGCCGAGATCAGCAGACATTCATGCTCAACAGTCGCTGGATGTTTATGTTGCTACATTTAGGATACATTAGGAATCGAGTTTTATCCTGAATTGACCAATGATGGAAGGAATGGGTGTGGCGGTTTGAACTGATTTTTCGTCGTTAACTATTTGAATCACGTATCAAACTGAAATCAACGAGGCGATTAGGAGCTGGCCACGTGTGTTTTGCACTGGCTTGACGCTGGCTATCTCTCCGGATAAAACGTTGAATGACCGCGAGGGAGAGCTCACCGTGGTGAGCCTGATTAATTCGTTTCCCTCGTTACTTTATCGCTTAGGTGGCTCACTCGGGTTACCTATCCAATGCTGCAACTCCTCTGTGTTTGTTCTAGGCAAGCAGAGTCTGCGGCATGCCGGACAAGTTCTTTTTCCACTATTTCATACAGTTGTGTTGGTAATGGCCAGTGCACGTATACTCGGCCATTTCTTTGAGACTCGTTCCTCAGTTCGATTTCGTCCGACGTTCGTTATATTTCAAACCGGGTAAAAGTCAACCATACGCCATTTTCTATCATACCGCTATTTCTCCCGAGAATTCTCGTCTATATTTTCCATTCCTTTTTTCCAATTCTTCTTTTTTTCTCTCTTTACTCTACTCCGTTTGCTTTTTTCAATGGTTTCTTTTTCCAGTTGGAGTATGTTGGAGGTTTTCTATTTATGCTTTCACGAACGACTTCCATCGAGAGGAATCCCTCCAGTCAAATACCCGATCAACGATCACGTACGATCGCAACAAACTCGCGGGCGCGTCTCGTTAGTGCTTGCCGGTTATGTAGACACCGGTAATTCGACGGTTGTATTTACGTTAAATTGTTCACGATCCCGTGCGGTACGGGGATTGGTTATAATCGTATATATACGTATAAACCACAGAATGAAGGATGGGTTAGGGGGAGTCGTTTCTCTCGGCCATTAGGCCAATATCGCCCAGTCCATTGGTGAGTTTATTATTTTTTTTCACTTGCATTATGTTATTCATCTTTCAATACTTTGGTGCCTCAACTGGGTGGAACTTGAGTGGAGTTTTGTGGTTTCACGATCATCGGAGGAAATCGTTACTCGTGATATCGTATTCTACTCGGTTACCATCTCGCTAAGCGCACGCGTTCTCGTTACCTCATGCATAGGAATATCGAATATGTATTCAATATGTTCAGAGTTCGAATGTAATAATGTTGCTTCTTCTTCAGTTTCATATTTATTCACTTCTTCTTATTCTAGTTTTTTTTTTCCCCGATGGGATACATTATACGAATGAGCTCGCATGATGGATCGGCCTCGTTAACCGTCTGGTTACGGAACTTTGAAAAATATCAATCGATTTGCCATTGAATGTGAAGAATGTGATTTGTGTTTATCGTGTTTCTGTAATTCTCGTTGCTGCTGCAGATGTCTGTGCTCTACCCAAACGACCGGGGGAGGGGGGAGGAATGGAGTTGGTATGATTCTTCGGCGTGATCAAAAGAACAAAGAGTTTTTGGCGTAACGAGGACACACGTCACCGTTGGATCCACGACAGTAAATCAAGTACCGAATGAACGAGGGCCAAGTTTGGGATGGGGGGGACCGGGGGGCTTGGCAATGTCGGGAGTATTCTGTATAGTGGAACGGTGGGTTTCGTCGTCACGCTCCAATTGGCTGGTCATCGAAAGTGAATGAGTCTGTTTGCAGGTGCACACGAGTCATACTTGTGAGTTTAAGTGCATTATACACGTATGCCGCGTAACATCCTGATTATTCTCATCTCATTTCATACGGGTTTTGTGTACATTTGAGATGAAGCAAGCTTGGTATGAATAACTCGGGTATTTATGCAGAGTGTCGGTAATAAATAAAATCCATTGAGTTTGGATCTTCATACCGGATGACTCCTCTCGTCCTCATCTCTCTCTCTCTCTGTCTCCCCCGTGATGGGGGCCTTCTTTTTTGTCCCGCACTCACTCCTCATCGCTTCTCTTATTATTTCTCTTTTCCGTTCGGGTTTTACTTGTTCTTCCTCACTCCTTCTCTCTCTCGCTCCTCAGTCACCGCACTCTGCTCATTTTTTTTCTCCTCTCCTCTTGAATAAATTTTTGTACTTTTTTTCATTTGGAAAGAGGCGCGCGCTCTTGTCCCTCCCTTAACTTGAGAGAGATTCCGTTGTGCTCACACACTCGTTTGGTCCGGACCCAGCGGCATCAGGTCAACGCCCCAGTGACCAGCGCACCTTGTTCGTCCACTCTCCACATCTTCCTCGTCAGACACCAGTGATATGTGATATCTCTTTTTCCGCTCTTCCTGATAGAAATTTAGGAAACTGGAGGTTGGACATTCTTCGAGTGGAGTTTCCAGGTTTTCATGGGTGAAAAAATTCAATAAAAAACCCTGCGAATTCGCTGGAAAATTCTACTGGAATTCTCTTGAAATATTCTATTTGTTTATTGCGTAAAAAGTTGGTAGATTTCGAATTTCTATTTGAATTTTTCTCTTGAGATTCTTTCTATAAGAATGCTTGGGCATTAATTTTTTACGGTTTTTCCACTCGAATTCTATAATACAAAACAACACAAAATCCAGCCGAAAAAATTTAGAAAATTTGTGCCCAACAATTCTAATGGAAAAAATCTCGAGAGATTTCCTTTCGTAATTCGAACGGAATTTCAAAATATATTGACTTGTTCCTTAGTGATACCGCGAGACTTCACGAGACAATACTTTGGAGAGATGCTCTCGGTCTTAATGGACATGGAAATCTTTGGTCTTGTCTCAGTCTTGAAATACGCAGTATCGACTCCTCTCATGATGACTCCGAGTCAATTCATCCCATTTCCGTCTCAAATTTTTCGTCTTTTTTAATGTGAAATCTAAATTTTGGTCTCGCCTTGATCTATCTCTGATTCTACGCATTTCGAGACTGAGACGAGACCAAAAATTTCGGTGTTCACTGAGACCAAGACAATCCCCACAAAGTAGTGTCTCGTGACGTCTCGTAAAGTCTCTCGCGGCGTCACTGTTTTTCCTGTTAAATACGCAATAAAATCAGCGCAAAAAATAAGCAGAATTTTTCAATAGAATCCCAACAGAAGAGATCCTATTGAATTCCAATAGAATTTTCACGCGAATTCGCTGCGTTTTCTATTAAATTTTTTCATGCTTGTCCTATGATTTCGTTGTGCCCGATAATGAATCATCGATAATGTCCACGAGGTATTCACTCTGTATCACTCGGTTGTACTCACAGCGAGTGTGCTGCAATGACGAACAGCTATTTATCAAGCGGTCGTCGAGTCCCGGTGAGTCCCACAGAGTGGCTCGTTATCCTCCCGAACGACGGCCCATTCATAAAGATGATCTGCTACAATACCAACATACATAAAAATCCGCAAAAACAAAGGATAAAGACTTGGCAGAATATACCCCAGCGGAAGAGGAAAAATTTATTCCGGAATATAAAGATCCTGAAGCCCATCGGCATTGCTCTCTTCCCGCATAGGTGGTCATGAAGTAACAAAGGGATCACAGATTGTTCTTCCACCGTTGAATTGCAGTGTCCAGTTGTTTCGCACGATTCACCACCGGCCATTACCGATTTCACAATTTTTATGATCCAAACAATTTTCCCTTGACCAAAGTGTCATTCCAGTAGACGTGTCTGCAGCTCAAAACGATCTCTCCCGCTCCCCTCGCCCCTCCATCCGAACGTAGGTAAGAGATTTACCGGCTATTACTCGATAGTGATGCCCCGGCAAACAGTAATTACCTCGGATGACCACCCCCGCAGATCGTGCAATTGAAGAAACACTAAAGGTTTTAATTCCAAAGTGCCGCGCCCTATCTCTGATATGGCATTTTATTTTGTCATCGTGGGTGATGGCACATCTTGAACGATTATGCCGTGCCCTTGGTTATGTGGAGATAGAGCAACTCCCGCACACAGTTGCGTACGATTGTGCTGGATGATACGCACGTTCCGTCATCAGGAATTCCCCCCCCC